>NC_143572.1:57960833-58111250 GCF_054136105.1 Typopeltis vanoorti
TTTTTTTTTTCATTAGGTTCAGAACCTTTTCGGAAGAATTGATTTTCATACTCGTTTAGAATCGTCATAGGGACTGATTTCTAAATAAAGTAAAACAAGCATGTGGGATCGATGACGTAGTTTGTGATCCCCCCCAAATAGAAACTAAATTTCTGAATTTGAAATCACGAACAGAGTTCAACTAAACAGACAGCTCTAGTTTCAAATCACGTTTCTCTTTTTGGTTGTTTGTAGATACTTTCTTGATTACTATTTTCTCAATTATTTTGAGGGGGTTACCCACTATGTTGGTCCCTGCGCAGAGGAAGTGGTATCTGGCAATCCTTGTTAGCAGGAGTGCCAGAGTTGAACATACGATTCACATCCGCTTTATGGCCTTAGTTTCATCAGGGTAATCCAAAAAAAAAAAAAAAAGAAAGAAAGCTAAAGAGACATATTGGTTATTTAAAATTTTCTGTAATTTCGTTCCTGATTATCTCTGATTAGCTAAGACACATTTCTTCTATACTAACGAAAACAATTTTTCACAAGCGCTACGGCATTTTATATTGAAGAGTTACATTCCATTATTTCTATATAACGCACAGCCAACAGAAAAAACCGACTATTCTTGAAATTTGTAATTTATCCTATTTTATTCCAGAAAAATGCGAAATACACCCTCGGTCCAAAAAGAAACCGAACTTTTCGAAAAATAGAAGAAACCAGTGGCGCCATCTGTTGTATCTTTTTGTTGTCGAAAGCGACAACTTTCATTAGTGTTGTGTCAACTGTTTATGACATTTGTTTCATTAGAAACCGAGTTATAGTGCCAAGAGGGACAGTGTGTTTTGACGAACGGTCGGAAAACGAGTTTCAAACAGAGAGCTGCGATTGACTTTTGTGTTAAACTTGGTAAACGTTTTACCGAAACGCATCAAATGCTTCAAAAAGCACACGGTGATGAATTCTTATCCCGTACTCAAGTTTACGAGTGGTTTAAGCGATTTCAAAGTGATCGTGAAGACGGCGAAAAGGCGGGTCGTCCAAAAATTAGACTGAGCGAAGTTAACATCCAAAAAGTGCGTGATTTCATCAAAGAAAACTCGAAATCGTCCGTGAGATTGATTGAAGATGAATTGGGGATTCCAAACTCAACTGTCCACAACATTTTGACGAGAGTTTGGGCCTTCGTAAATTGACTTCGCTATTTGTTCCCCACAAGTTGACCGACGACCAAAAAATGTATCGAATTGAACACTGCAAGGACCTCTTTAAAACCGCTCGTAAGTATTCAAACTTCCTTGAAACGATCGTTACTGGTGACGAAACGTGGTGTTTTGAGTATGAGTCCGAAACAAAGCGCCAGAGTGCTGAGTGGAGCCACCAGAAGAGGGGCATCCGAAAAAAAGTCGCTCAGAAGTCAAAAGTAAAGATAATGCTGATTTGTTTCTACAATTCCAAGGGAATTATTCACATAGAATTCGTTCCTTCTGGCCAAACGGTCAATGGTGAGTTTTATCTCGAAGTTTTGAAGCGATTAATAGCGAGAATTAGTCGCGTACGGAATGAATATCGTCACGACCGACCGTTCGTCAAAACACACTGTCACTCTTGGTAATATAACTCGGCTTCTAATGAAACAAATGTCATAAACAGTTGACACAACACTAATGAAGGTTGCCGCTTTCGACAACGAAAAGATACGATAGGTGGCGCCACTAGTTTCTTCTATTTTCGAAAAGTTCGGTTTCTTTATGGACAGAGGGTGTATCTATTTCACATTTTTCAGATGACAACATTCATTTTCATCTAAAAAATGCGAAATATCTATTGAATATTAAACGGTCATAGAAATGATGGTGAACAAATTAAAAGCAAGATTACGTAACCTAAAAGGAAAAGAAATAGGCTTAGGGCTTACGTTTCATTCTGGTTTAAACAAACAAAAATGCAATCCATACCAAAGCGACTTGAATGACGCAATGCAAATATTAATGACAAAGGACACTTACTTCGGTAACCACGTGTCGTTTCTATTTCAACAAGTGATTTCATTTTGGTTAGATTAATTTTTTCATATTTCCAGAGTTCCGCTTCTTTTCCCATACAGAAAGTATAATTTAACAAACAAAGAAATTTGTAAGGAAGCTATTCAAATGATACACTTTCAAATAGAGTTCTTATAAATACCCCCCCCCTTACCCAGTGAAGCAGTGAGATATGCTTTGTAAGTTTTTCCGGGTTTCTTGGACAACGTGTTATGAATATGTTGTCTTAAAGATGCCTTTCGAAAATCCACAACTCTCCCCCATAGGTGCAAAATGGTATAATTTCCCTGCAATTTCTTTTCATCTTTTTTTTAATGAAACTTCTGTTTCTAGTCTTCTATTAGAATTATTCCTCTCAACATCGAACCCTTTTTTTTTATAGAATCAATAACAAAGCAACTGAGGTAAAGCCAGAATGCTACGTAAGTTAACTTAAATCTTGGAATTATCCTAAATGTAAATGTTCACATAATTCAGCCGCTTTCAAAAATGAAAATAAAAGAAATGTGCAGTTGACACTTCTACCTTACTACTTCCTCTTCGATATTCTGAAATTAAAACACAAAAAAGGATCATCGAGAGTCATACCGAGGTATTCTGGCTCATCAATGATCACTAGAATGGATTATGTTACTGTCGATCTAAAGGCGATCTCACTTCCTTCTTAATGTATGCAATTCTTCAAGCAATCATGGTTACTACCCACCCTTGTAACTAAGTGGACAACTTGATCTTTTGTCCATCATCGAGTGCGGGAGTGGATCACATTCCTTATTTCTTTCTTCAGATTATTTTTTTTCTGTGCAGAGCAGAACTGTTCGTTTGTTCCATTTTCTTTCTTAAACAACCCCCTTGTTTTCTGTCACTAACTGAAAATTCTATTCCTAATTTGGCTTATGACAGTACACTTCACCAACTACCCCTCTTCCTTTGAGTATCTTTTGAAGAGCTTAAGCAAGGAAACTTTCACTATCTTCTACAAATGGTGATAAACGTACATTTTATATTTTTCTATAACGGCGCGTACAATGTCATCAATGTGAATATATTCAATGCAGTCATATTTGTTTTCTCCCAGCAAAATGCTTCATTACAGGTCACTTTACCTTGACAATACCGAGGTCATTAGACGATATGAATATTTAAGGATTAATATTTACATCCACCTTCAGTGGCGCACTCACGATTTAATCTTGGGGGGGGGGAGAGTTGAGTAGACGATTTGAGATACACACTACGCATTACATACGAGCTATGACTGAGCATCTGCAGTGATCACTAATTCATAAGTAGCACAGAAATAGAAGACACGACACAACATAAATTTTAAAAAAAAATAATTTTAATTAGGAAAATATTTTTGGAAATTTTTCTAGTGTTTTTCCTTTTTCTTTTTTTTGGGGGGGGGGAGATCCCCTTGGCTCCCTCCTTGGGTGTGCAAATGTCCACCTTTATTGCCCATGTGCACAAATTACAGTAGCGAAAATTTAATCCGAACATTCACATTTTAAAGAAAAATTTTAATTTCAAGAAAATAAAAAAATAATTAAACTCCGACTTTAATAATTTATGTGCTCCTCTGTTCTTAATAAGTTCATTAATTCGCTTAAGCAGGGACTCTATCAACGTAGAGTCCCTGCCTAAGCGAATTTTTATAATGGATTGTTTTAAGAGTTACTTCTTAACAGTTCAATCTTTGTACACTTTGGCTCGCCGTAGTCCCTTTTTCTGCATAGCCTTCATCAACAGTTGTTTCTTTTTTGGTCTGTGGGCAGTCCTCTCTGCTTCCAACAATCTTTGACGGACTGCCATGTCAGAAACATTAATCCGCCCAAGTCTGTATTAAATCTACAGCAGATAGTCTTGGATTGATTTTGTTTTTTCTAACTAGTAAACGATCTGTGGTTTTCCTTTTTCTCCCACGTTTTCCTTTTTTGACAGGAGAAAATGTACCTGTCTCCTTAAACCACTTTAAAATCGTATTAACAGTACAACTTACGCCACAATTATTGATAATTTGTCTTTCAGTCATGGATATGTGCTGAGAAAGAGTACACATTTTTGAACGCTTTCTTGGAGATGGGTCCATTTTATAACTACACGAAATGAATAAAAAAAACACTACGAATGTACTTGTTTACACCATTAAAACACACAACTGTATTAATAAACATCGTAGAGAGATTTAAAGAGATTTAATGCGGAATTCAAACAAAATAGTGAAATAAAGCCGAAAATAGTAAACCAAAACCAAAATTATGTGAAAACCATATCAAAGCAAAAACTTTACTAAAATTCGGCTTCTTTGGATTAATTTGTTCGTTAATGTGTCTTTTCTGTTTTTTTTTATTAATCGCATATAATTTTTGTACTTTTATTTATTCAATATTTTTACATAATCACGAAATCCTGTTCTAGAGACTAAACACGGAACTTTCTGAAGCCACTTCAGGCCTCCCTTAAGCGGTGCAGTTTTCTCTCCCACGGTCAATGAAATTCATCTCCCACCTACAAATTTACTGGAGTTTTCCATGTTGCCAATCGCGTAACTTCGAGTTGGGAAGAAACATAATATACGGCTAAGTATTGGGTGCTGTGAGTTCGAGTCAACGTTAAACGAATTTAAATTAATTTAAGTTAGCCTGTAAATTAATTATAAAAATAATCATAATCAAATAATTACTTTCCTTGATATCTAGATATCTGTATACTGTTTTGCTAATTAAAATATAAAGTCAAAATATGGATAAAAAACAGTGTTTTTTTAATGGAATATTTACTGAAAACCGAAATCGATTTATTTCCGATGTTTCACTATTTATAATAACAATTTTTTGCAAACTACAAGGGTTAAAAGAAATCAGGAATTTATCTTAATACTTAGAATAATACCAAATCCGAGAAAACGGTTCATTCGATTCACACTAGATGGCATGACTGTATGATGTTAATTTATAGTGTTCTGTTTTTTAAGGAATAACGCATAACTAACTGTAGTAAAAAAAAAAGTAATGGGACTAGATCTTTGCTTGGAGAAGTGAGTGGAAGGCACATTGGAGATGTTTTGAATGCTTTAATACGTGAAAAACGTTTTAATGTGAGGAATTGACAGGCATTGTGTGAATCATGGTTAGTGAGTGCTGAGTCTCTAGTAATGACCCTTTGGACTCCATGAACATACCAGGTTAATAATAAACATACTAATTAATGTGATTTCAAAGATTATTATCACAGCCATTGTTGTCAAATTTTGTCTTTTCGCTAAGGAATAACCTTCTTTATAATAAAATATAAAAGCACCCGTAGTTTATATGATTTTGACAAAGCTCATTGGTTTAGAAAGAACTGCAATTCTCTCTAGATAACGAAAAAATTTTATTAGAGCTTTCTAGGTGAAGATAAGTTAGCAGATGTCATAGGAAAGTAGCAGGATTGGTGGTCCCGCCCGGTTTATTATTATTATTATTTATCTTGACCGCAAGGAAAACCAGAGGAAACACACTCAGATAAAAATATACAAAGTAACGTTAATCTTAAAGTTAAAATGAATTTTTTTTTGTAAACCCCTATTACTAACCTGGATTATTTAATATTTTCATAATAGACATAGATTTTAATAAAATGATTAGCTGTTTATTTAACTTGCAAAACTAAGTATTAATTCAGCGATCATGGCGATTGCCTAAGTATAAAAATATACTATTATTAACAAAATAATTATTAAGTGTCTAAATATTACTACAAGTTTTATAAATAATTTTATAAAATATTTTATTTAAAATTCAAAACTAATGATATTTTAATATATTCAAAATTAAAATATAGTTTTTGCAGCTATATTTTAGTATAATATTTAGAGATTGCAACGATGTATGGAAAAGTTTGACAATGCATGAAGAATGGGAGACCTTACAGGACTTAAATTAATTTTTTCTCTCTCTCTCAAATCTCTTCATTAGGAAGTTGTTTGACAGTAAAACACTTCGGTAATCATTTCTGCTTCTGTTTTTTATTGAAATTCTTTTGGTAACATCACAGAGTTTTATTGATTTTGTTTGATGACCTAAACGCCATCAAATTAATCTCCTTTCAAAATTTTTGATCCTCCAGATTATCTAGAACAGTCGTTTCTTAAAAATTTTAGTACCCCTTATAAAACGCCTCGTATCCGGTAAAGGCAATTTTTCAAAGATTATCATAATATTTCATTCAAGCACGAATAATGAATTACTATGAAATTTAAAATTTCAATTTATCTTTTAAATTAATGAGATGAATGAAACTGTTAGAAGAAGTTAGTTTGGTGTTCGTACATTTGTTATTTTAATTGTAGAAGGGAAAATCCACTCAAGAAATCCACTATAGAAGATACCACACAGATTTTTCGGAAACGTAATCGTCCTGTTAAAAACAGACGCGACCCCTAACGGAGGGCATTCAGTTTATCTACAACGGTAAGGCGACAAAAATGAAGAATAAAAATATAACGAATAAGATAAATAAGAAAAAAAATAATAAAATATAAATTAATAACTAAAACCTTTTTTAAAAATACTGCCTTGTACTCCCCTAGAGACCATTCGCATACTCCAGAAAGCACACATACAGGGTACTAATGTACTATAGGTTGATCTACCAACCTCTCGTGTATGGGCTCAACATATATTATATAAAAAAAAAAAAAAGCGAGGGTCGATTGATAATAGATCTGACACGAACTTCAATGAAACTTGGCGAGTATTAAACTTCTGATTATAATTGAGTGGCACGAACTCAGAACAGTTCCAGCATATTCTTGCGTGCACTTCATTGATCAGTTTGTACTAAAAGTTTTATCCATTTCTCCATTTCTGGTTATCTAGAGCAGTGATTATTTACGATTGAGTTCTTGCTTTTAAATTGACAGAATCACTCAGATATCAATGTTCATCTCATAGCTGCTGGTTCGTATTTCATTGAAGTCATAAGCGCTTCAATTTTTTTTTTATTATTTTTTATTTTTTTGTAATTTTGAAAGAATATTGAAAACAAATACGTTGTATTTGTTACAATGCCGTGCTCACAATGACTTCTTTTCTTTACTTTCTTAATCCTGCCTCTTCTACCGTTTATGAAAGGTAAAAGATGTCTCAAAAATCTACAGACATCTACACGCATCTGCAGATGAATACACTCATCTGCAGTCTGTAGATGAGTGTATTCACAGGGCTGGTTTGCATCTTCTGAGGAACAAAAAACCCGACTTTCTGGGTGAAAAATACCCCTACTCCTGTATGAGACTAGCTAACTCACCTTTCATAGAAAGAGATCAGATAAAGGTTCTTCACATCACAGACGCAAATCGAACCCAGGTCTTTCCGACCAAAGGGCTTCGTCTATAACGACTGAGCTACGGAGGCACTCACAGTGATGTCAATGGAGAAAAACTGAATATTTTGAAAATTGTATGGTGCCAATGGATTAGTTTGCGTTTTTTTTTAAGAGTGGTAGAAGTTGTGACCAAACTTTAACAAGCACCAAAAAGAACGATTGCCTTATAAAATTATTTAAATTTAAATAGTGCGTCGATGATGTGTTTTTGTATGCATTATTGACCCAAACGTTTGGATCTTCTAGAAAACGAAGATCGAAATATCTTTCGTGTACATTATGAGTACATGTTGAAGAATCGACACTTGAATATTGGCCTAGAATTCAAGCACAACAAGAAAATTAATTAATATCGTTTAGAATAATTTCATTAATCTTTCTTGAACAAGTGTTGGAATCGGATAGATGGAATAAAACAGTACAACTTGGTGAAAAGACGTTCACATCATGTAGATAATTGCACTGTCACTACAATTACAAAAGACTAGGAATGATTGTAACGAAGAAAACCTCTACCAAGTTATGAACTTTGGGACAGATGACCTAGGTTTCATTAGAAGCATCACACATCGTAAGAAAAATACAGTATTAGGAGTATTGAAATAATAAGGAGTATTTTTACATGAGTTCCACTTACAAATGATTTGGTTTATGTTGTTGAACCAACATGAAGAAAACTGAGTGACAAATTGCACGTAACTGAGTGAAGTAATTAATTATTAGATTCCAAAAAGTTACATTTAATTCATTTATAATAGTCACAACATCAGAAAGTAGTTTGTTTTTAAAAATTACTATTATTTAGTATAAAATATAATTATAACTCTTAAGTATAAAGAGCTAATAAGCTTCATTTCGGCAATGAAAACATTACTTAAATTAAGGGGATATTAAATCCCACATAGTTTTAAAACGGAATAAGAAACTCAAAGATTGGAATCAGAGAGTTTCTTGCCGAATATAGTAAACTATAAAGTATCGGCGACACTAGCGTTAGCCAATGCAAGTGATCCTAGTACGTAGTACAATACCGGACGACTCGTTGCAAAGGTGGGGGAAGTTCAGATCGCTATTCTTAGGTATTTTCCATAATGTAAAAACACATTTCCTAGGAAATGTATGCTGTTATTACATTATGGAGGGAGGTCACTATCCAGACCGGTTTCAGCCTTTTATACTTAATATCTTTATACTTAAGTAACTTAATGGTTGCACCTGTTTGGAAAACTCGTTCGCTGAATACATAAATTCTTTTCGCTATACACTTTGGTATTAGGTCTAGCTACTCACTGATGAGGCCTCAAAAAAGGCTGAAACCGGTCTGGGTAGTGACCTCCCTCCAGAATGTAATAACAGCATACATTTCCTAGGAAATGTGTTTTTACATTATGGAAAATACCTAAGAATAGCGATCTGAACTTCCCCCACCTTTGCAATGAGTCGTCCGGTATTGTACTACGTACTAGGATCACTTGCATTGGCTAACGCTAGTGTCGCCGATACTTTATAGTTTACTATATTCGGCAAGAAACTCTCTGATTCCAATCTTTGAGTTTCTTATTCGGTTTTAAAACGATGTGGGATTTAATATCCCCTTAATTTAAGTAATTATAACTCTAATCATCAATTTTAATAACTTATATCAAAAACTAGCAATATTTATTTGAATGTTTATTTAGACACCATTTTTAAATTGACTCTACAAAAATATAATTGACTGCGTTATGGTACGTGTATTGTATTGTATATTGTAAGGGAGTGGATCGGTTCAGTTGAAAAATGCAAATGGCGGCTCGCGTATTAATGACGCGTTTTTGATCAGTGCGATAGTTGTGATATTTAAGCGTTTTTCATTTTCTGAAATTTCATATCTATTGCTTTGCGTATTTACATTTATCTAATCGCTCGATATTGCTGGCAATCCTTTTAATCTGCAATATCCGCTACAAAATTTCTGCTGGCAGGTCTCAAGACCTGCGGTATTTCTAATTGCGAACACAAGCAATTCCCCAATCACCACCTACTAGATATAACAACGAATAAAACAGACATGGATAATATTACTGATCTTCTAGAGCATCTAAACAAAGAGCAAGCACTAAAACTGTTTAAATTATTGCTTAAAAAATTTGATACGGAATGGCCAGGTTTCCTAAACCTGTACACACAACCAGAAGAATCCGAAGATATAGAGGACGAAGTAGAAGAGATCAACGACACGACCATCTCCCTATCCAAGAGCCACAGTCAGACAGTCTTCACAGAAGAACAAACGAATAAATGACGCAGAATCGAGGATGATCATGTGGAAAACGAAACACCCTCACAAACAGTGCCGGAAAAAGGGAAAAGGTCCCCCTGGTAATTCTCCGTGAAAAGGAAAAATGGATCATAGTTGCAAGAAACCTGAGAGAACATCAAATTGGATACTCCTGGGCCAGAAACACTGACGAAGGAGTAAAAATTCAACCAACAACAGTCACAGACTACAGAGGGATAACAAAAATGATGGATAACAACAAACTGCAGTACCACACCTTCGCACTAAGCAGCGAAATAAATCTAAAGGCTGTACTGCGAGGTGTCACCGAAGACATTACCTCTGAGGAGATCGCGGCAGACCTTACCCTGCAGGGCCTAACACCAATCAAAGTCAGCCGGATGTACAGATCCGATAAACAACCGATGCCATTAGTATTGATCGAGATCCAGAATGCACAAAGACGAATTTATGACATAACTGCGGTCTGTGGACTTAAGATAACAACAGAAGCATTCAGGAAAAGGACATCAGCAGGGAAATGCCATCGTTGCCAAAAGTTTGGCCATGCCCAAAGACTGTGTAAAGCCGAGTTCAGATGCCTGAAGTGTGGCGAGAAACATCAAACCATTACATGCACAAAACCAAGAACCACACCAGCCAAATGTGCCAACTGTGAAGGTCCCCACCCAGCAAACTACAAAGGATGTAACCACACCCCAAAAATCACGGAACTATAAGACCCGTCCAACCTCCCCCAATCTGGACCACTCAAAGCATCTCTGCTGCACAGTCATCAAACCAACAAAACCCTATCCATAAAAGTCAGGAAAGGTCTCAACCTTCCACCTATGCAGAAGCAGCCCGCCCAAAGGACACAATACAAAGCAATCAAATAGGCTCCAACATCACAGCAATACTGACTGCCTCGCTAGCCACTATGCTGCAGGAATTCAGCAGAACAAACCCAACTCCATCCCCCACAAAGAGATTCCTGCAAGGAACCCATTCCATACTCACAGCACTGAATTATGAATAAAACAAAGGTAAAACCCAACTCGCTTCTAATTGCAGCCTGGAATGCCAATGGCCTCACCAACAAGACACTAGAACTACAGGAATTCGCACAAAGACACAACCCGGACATAATGCTGATCAACGAGACCCACCTAAGACCTTCCAACAACCCAAAAGTGAAAGGATACACAATATACCGAACGGATAGACTCAGCACCAGAGGGGGAGGCACTGCCATCTACATCGAACCGTACCTCCACCACAATGCCATATCCAACCCACAGACTACAAACCTGGAGACCACAGGAATACAAGTCCACACAAACAATGCTGGAAGCCTCAAGATATTTGCTGCCTACAACTCACGAAGCAACCCTCTACTGACAGCAGACCTGGATGCAGTCCTTGGCACCATAGACCCCACCATCATAGCAGGAGACTTGAACGCCAAACACACAGCATGGTTCAGCACCACCAACAACAGAAGTGATCGCATACTACACAACTATTCAACACTTAACTCAGTTGTGGTAGCAGGACCCACTGAGCACACTCATTACAGCCCTCATGGCAGATCAGATGTACTTGACATAGCTATCCTTAGAAACATCAGTTATCAATACAAACTAGAGACGATCAGTGAACTCTCATCTGACCACAACCCAATTCTGATCAAACTTGGCACGCAAGACCAACTGGCCCACCAGCACACCTTCATATCATGGGATAGGCTAGCTAAAATCCTACCAGAATACATTGGTCCTATACCCATCATCCACAAAAAAGAAGAAATAGATGAAGCAGTAAGCAATCTAACAAGGCAAATTAAAAAAGCACTAGAAGCAGTCACCAAAACCACAACCAACCACCCAACCAATCGGTTCCCAGAAAACATCATGGACCTCATCAGAACAAAAAACAAAGCCAGGAAAAGATACCACAACACAAGAGCCCCACAGGACAAGAAAATGCTGAACAAGTTGAACAACCAAGTCAGAAAAGCACTTCAAATCCACAGGAATCAAGAATGGGACAATAAACTATCATCACTCAACCCAGAAGATTACTCAATATGGAAATTTCTGAAGATTCTGCGCATCAAACACAACCACCTACCGCCCATGCAAACTGCTCATGGAACGGCGCACACTGATAAAGAAAAAGCAGAAGCAATTGCAGAAAACCTAGAAAAACAATGCAGCCCATCATATGACAATATAAACATCACTCACATATATCAAGTCCACCAGCAGGTCAAGCGTACCTTAAGACAGTCCGAAGACAAACCAGGTAGCATCACCCCCACTACTCCAGTTGAAATAACCAACATCATAAAACATCTAAACAACAAAAAAGCTCCAGGTCCAGATGGAATTACTAAAAGAATCATCAAATTACTTCCTCGAAAGGCTATTATACACCTGGTTAACATAACCAATGCAATACTGAGGATACAACACTTCCCCTCTGCATGGAAAACAGCCGACATTATACCAATAAAAAAAGCCAGGAAACAATTCACAACTCCCGCAAAGCTACCGTCCAATAAGCCTTCTTTCCAACCTAGGAAAGATTGCTGAAAAAATTATCCTTTCAAGACTACAAGAAAAATCAGACCAATTAGGAATAATTCCAGACGAACAATTCGGCTTCCGCCGTATGCACAGCACAGTGCAACAAATACACCGACTAGTGGAGCATATCACTCAAGGATACAACTGGAACCTTCACACAGCTGCAGTTTTTCTGGATATTGTCAAGGCCTTTGATAAGGTATGGCATCAAGGATTGCTCTACAAACTCATTCAGGCAACATTCCAACAAACCTTACCCGTCTAATAAAATCATACCTCACTGACAGATCCATGCAGATAAAAATAAATGGCACCATCTCAACTAGGTGTCAAATCCTGGCAGGAGTATCACAGGGATCTCTACTTTACTTTTCACTATTTACGTGGCTGATATTCCTCAGAACCTGAGGACTACCATCACAGCCCTATATGCTGACGACACAGCCATAATGACAAGATCTCTCCGCCCACACCTGGCGACCAGTCGTCTCCAGGATACCATCACAAAGCTAGAGAAATGGTTCTCCGACTGGAGGATACAAGTAAATTCACCAGACGCAAAGCCTTCATCCAAGATGATATTCAACTCTTCGGTAAATAGATACCATGGCAGACAGAAACCAAATACCTTGGAGTACAGCTAGACAAAAAGCTAAATTTCAACAGCCATATCAAGCTCATAGGCACAAAGACATCCAGAACCATAGCCCAACTCTATCCCCTGATGAATCGCAACAGCAAACTGGATACACGCAACAAGCTGCTACTATATCAGATGGCAATACGACCAGTAATCACATATGCATCCCCAGCATGGAGTCACACATCCAAATCTAACATCCGGAAACTACAGAGGATACAAAACAAATGCCTGTGGATGATCTTGGACGCCCCATGGTTCGTCAGAAACACGCAGATCCACAGAGAAACTGGAACCCCTGACATCCGTTCTCTCCTTCATGACCATACAGAAAAGTTCTTCAGCATCGCAACCCACTAATCAGACAAGCTTCCAGTTATAGTGAACATGACTATCACAAACATAAAAGACCTAAGGCAATCCTGCTTTCAGCAGAACAGAGCTAACTCCATAGTTCACAAAGTGCGAGCATAAGTCACACAACCTCCCCCATCAAGCTTCTCCACACAGATAAAGGGGAAAATAAAAAGCATTTTATGCTTCACCCAGCAAGCCAGTAACGTTGTTGTTGTTGTGTATTGTAAGTTTGAATGTTTCCTTCTCAGCTCAATTTAATACTTGCAAAAAAAAAGGCGCTAAGAGAATAAACTGAACAGTCTGCGTAGCCCAGTCAGGCGACACGGAATGTGTTCTCTGCTACATTTGTGCCGAACTTATCCCATGGGTTCATAATAAATCTACTGCGCGTATTATTAAGTGCAAACAAAGTTCAGCCTGTGGAAGTCAATGTGTAGAGTGGATTGTGGGTACAGTACTAGTCTCCAATTCACCGCTTGAGTGCGCTGTCTATCTGTCAATTAAATAAAATTCCAACAAAATAATTACAAAAACCTCTGACTGATTGTTATTTGAGCTATTATTTGGTTTATGCGAATAACGTTAATTAGCTTAACGTTCCCCCCCCCCCCATATCAGCAAAATAAGCTTTAAATGAAAGAATAATGTATAATTAATTCACTCACCCAAGCAGAACGGTAAAGTAGATTTTGTCTTCGAATAATTTAACGACTTTTAAGACATTTTTAAATATGTTAAGTTGCTCAGATTATAATCTGAAAAATGCAAACCTTTTATAATGATATCCGGATTTCTTTGTAATGTCATGGAGTTTTCTATGTACTTTAACTATCCAATCAAAAATGTCTCATTTTGTAACCACTTTCAAAGTGATACGCTGATGATAATTAATTATTTTTTAAATTTATTTAGTAATTAGTTAATATTCTAATGTATTTATGTTTGAAAATTGTTTTTTAAAGAATGTTATTTTTTAGAATTTTCTAATATTTTAGAATATTTAATAGACACAATTTTAAAATCACATAATCTTTATAGCTCCTTTAAGAAATTACAGAATTAATTTGATCCCCGTGTGGCCGCCGGACTGAGAATAGCGCAGCTGCAACCTATGCATGTCGTAAGAGGCGACTAAAGTGGACACAGAGTTTCGCTCTCTTAGGTTTCTTCCGGAATTTTGCTCCCGGTGAGGGGGGCTTAGACTTCGGGGGGGTTGCCCTGAGAGAGCATTCTGAGTGGCCAATGTGGGGCCTTGTCGGTGGATGCCTTTTTTTTTTGGAATATGAGAGGCTCTGCTTGGTGGTAGGGTGAGCCTGTTACTGAGTGGCCAACGCTGAGTTGGACGATCTTTCGGCCACTATCCAGTGGTTTAGGTATTGTTCTAATTTTTAAACAGGGCTTTATTTAAAAATGTCGTAAGATGCTAAAATTAACGCAGAGTTTCGAGTTTCGCTCTCTTAGGTTTCTTCCGGAATTTTGCTCCCGGTAAGGGGGGGGGGACTTGCATTTCGGGGAGTTTGTCCTGGGAGAGCATCTTGAGTCTCTGGCATGGCCCAGTGAGGGGCTTTGTCGGTGGATGCTTTTCCCTGGAATATGAGCGGTTCTACTCAGTGGTGGGGAGCCCGTCACTGAGTTGAACCAACGCTGAGTTGGACGGTCTTTCAGCTCCTCGTAGGGAGTGGTCGGGGGGATCGCCTTAATTTTTAGAAAGGGCTTTACTTACATACCAGCCCATGCATGTAGTATAAGACGACTAAAATGGGACGCAGAATTTCGAAAGTTTCACACGCTTAAGTTTCTCCCGGTGAGGGCTTAGATTTTGGGGGTTTGCCCTGAGAGAGCATTTTGAGTCTCTGGGGAGGGTGTTCTCCGGCGTGGCCCTTGAGGGACCTATTCGGTGGATGCTTTTCCTGGAATATGAGCTGTTCTGCTCGGTGGTAGGGTAATTTTTATAAAGGGCTTTACTTACATACCAGCCCATGCATGTTGTACGAGGCGACTAAAATGGGTGCCCAGGGAGGGTAATGGGTGGCATTGCTGTAACCAATGCAGTTTTAACTGAGGCTCGGCTATTGATGTTACTCTCCTGCCATGATCAGAGCCTATAGCCCTATATTACCTTATCCATACATTTGTTTTACAGATATCGAGGAATATGAAAAGCATTTTTGCTTCACCCATCTAGCCAAAGGGGAAAAAAAAGTAATTTGAGGTAATTACTGGCTTATAATATATTAAAAGTATTCTATGATATGTTATGAAAAGTCTTTATTTATATAATTACTGGCTTTATATGAAAAGTCTTCTATGAGGGAAAATGATCTGGGAGATCGGCCTGAGTGTTTGAAGATTTCCCTTCACTTATATAGTGAAACGTATTAGTGGAAGATAGTGAAGAGAATGAAAAATAGATGAAAACAGATGAATTGATAGTGCTAAAATCAGTGTTATAGACCTACGGCTCCCTACTGACGACAAAATAAATAAAAGGTTATATATAGGTTGTTTTACACACGAAATGATTTATGAGAAGTGCCGTCTCTGTATTACTGTTCATTTGTACATCCACTTTATAGAAATGTCGCATATCTGAAGAATCATCAAGTTTCTAATGGCCACAAACGGTTTCTCTGAGTGTAATGAAACCTGCAACTAAAGCGAGTCTAAATTTAGAATGATTAGGTCATAAGTCAATAAAATCATCTATACACTTTTAGCGCGTGTAATTGTCTCTGATTATTAGCTAGTGGAGACGTGAATAAGTGCAACAACGAAGAGAAAGAGATGGATGCGTAACATGAGCTCTCATTTCGTTGGCTTCCTATACGTTATCCAATCAAAAGCTTTATTACTTTTCATGTCAATATCAAGTAGCATACAATCTCGAAAGCGCTTGAAAAAAAAGAAATATATTGGCAGTTAAATGAAAACTTCCATTTTGTGCTAAGAATATCTATAGAGTACGAAGCATAACTGGCTAATTAGCAAGAAATATTATATTATTAAGGCAATTAATAACTATTCACTACACAATATGTAATTACAACTGTTCTTGGGCTAGTGTCTTGCGTTACTATTGTGGCTTTCAAGTTTTAGACGGATGAATTAGAATGAAGAGATTTTAATTTACTTTAGTCATTAATCCCAGAAGATCTTTGAAAGCACCATTACGATAAATCCAGTTGTCCAGGGGAATAGTGATTTTCTTGTATCATGTGACTTGTATCTAGTCTTTCCTTCCACGTCATTCTGTAATTTTTAATCTCGGGAAATCTTTCAAATCTACAGACAAACTAGACTGTCTCGCCAAATATAAGTGAAACTATTTTTAAGAATTTTTTTTTTTTTTGCTGGAAACGGCTGGGAGACATGAAAAAAAAAAAACGGTACGTATGGTCAGCCTACGTTATCATTAAAATGGAAGATTCAGTCTAAAGAAGACGTTGAATACTTCTTAGTATCTCTCTTAAACATAACTTAGCCCGAAATCAGCAATATTTTCGAGTATGAGGACACCTTCAAAATAGAGAATGCAATTTCTGTCGTTTCTCTAAAGATAGCATGTTTATATTAAAGGAACTTTAATACGTTTAGTAAACATATTTCGAAAAGATATAAACAGTACTCTCTTATAAGTTTTAAAAGAGGTATATCGTGAGTAGACATATCGATACAAAATTAATAACGGAAAAAACTCACGTACAAAAATTATTTAATAGTATAATTTTCGCCTGTGTGTCACAGACATCTTCAGTACATTTTAAGTTCAAATTAAACAATAACTGACAATTCCAAAAAGCGCCACCTAGGTAGCTGGTGTAAGATAACTAAAAAGGTCAATAAATTTCCTAAAAAAAAAAAAATCAATACAATAAAAAGTTAGGACAGATTTCGCTGGCTTGTAAAGTACTATCTCCCATAAAGGGTATAGACGTAAGCCGTCGGATCTGTTTAAGTTAGGAGAATGAAGTAGAGTTTCACATGTTTCTTTATAAAGGCGTTCCATGAGGAACTGACTTTTGTGAAGAACTCTTGTCTTTTTCCAATGAACTCTATGTCTAGTGAAGATGGCATGTTCTGCAAGTCCAGACTTTTCAGGTTTAAAGTATTCAATATAAGATCGGTGTTCTTCTAGCCGAATAGAGGCAGATCTTCTCGTTTGTCCGAAATAAGATAATCCACAAGAGCACGGAATCTGGTAGACACCTGGATGATTAAGATGTGGAAGCTTGTCCTTAGGAGAAGTGAGAAAGGTGGAGATTTCTCTAAACGGTCGAAAGGCAACAAAAATATTCAGTGGTTTTAAAACTTTTGCTATACGTTCAATATTACTCAAAGTTATTTTAATGAAGCAATTCTTATAACCATTAGATAGAAAGGAAGAAGTTATATATTGTAGTTCTTTCTGTAAAAGATCGCCTGAAGAACAAAAGGAGTGGGCACGATGAACCAGTGTTTTAATAGTTCCTGCTTTTTGACTGGGATGGTGATGAGATTCCGCATGGATAAAATGGCCTGTATGAGTCTTCTTTCTATAAACTGAGAAATGTAGGTTACCATCTGGTTGGCGAAGAATTAGAAGATCTAAAACGGCTAACTGCTTATTTGATTCTACTTCTAGGGTAAACTTGATCCTAGGATGACGTGCGTTTATCTTAGTGAGAAATTGTTGAAGTTCATCCGAAGAGCCATTCCATACAGCAAAAATGTCATCGACATATCTGAACCAATGAGTAGGTCTGAGAGAAATGTTGTCAAAGATACGTTGTTCAAATAGCATATCGATGGACATGGAGAAAATTCCTGGGTCATACTACATTCATCATTCTCCATTGTTGTTTGCGGTTGGCATTAGCGGGCTCTTTGCACTTGACTGATATTGAACCGATAAAAAAGGACTGTTATCGGACGAGTACTTAACAGGTTTAGCTGTAATATGCATCCACTTAAGAACTGCTGTTGTAGTTTCACGTTGTGAACATTTTATCGTAAATGGACAAAGGTGGCTAACGGGGAAGAAACTTGCCCATAGCCGTTTTAAAAGCGTGAGGAACCGACCACGGCTTGTGACTTAATCGTAAATACTTACGCTTACGAGGTACTCCCCGTTAGTATCTGCATTGATACTAAAGGGATGATAAATACATCAACCATCTCTAGGACAAACACTGGATAACGGAAAAACTAAAGGTTTCTGTATTGAAATGAACAGTCGCGTATCCCTAAAAGCCGTGGGCCTGAATTTGGGGGAATAGGAAGGGTCATCGAAAAATTGAAAAACTAGAACTGATTAAACAGCAGCCTAGAGTGTCGAAGGTCCTTAAGTCATTGGCAGTCTCAGGGTTACGCTTTAGATTCAGATCCCCATCCCCCAATGTTATATACCAGTTCTCTAACTGTATCTCGTTATACATATATAGTGAGTTACTATAATATGATATAAATATTATTATTGGTTATTATTCCGAATGATTGCTTAGGTACAATAGGGGGAGGGAGAGGGATATATGGGTAAACTTTTTCACTTTCGGTTAGTAAAAGTTCAGTTAAAATTCTTTTTGGCAAAAAAAGAACCGTTTACTAAGGTGTAGCCGAAAGGCTTTAATTTTAGGATAAGTAAGATATTTGATAGCCAAATGTTGAAAGAAACTTAAAAGTTTTGAAGTTTAACAGAGTTTAAGGTAAAATACCCTTCGGCAACGGAAATGCCTTCGTATGTACTACTTAAAAGACACGATCTCTTAAAATAGTAAAAATTTATATTAAATAGTGAGAACTCGCAGGTGTAAATTAATTATCAAAGGGACATAATTCATTGCAGAAGATTTAAATTATAATTTCCTGTTCAATTTGGAAAACCAACTACCCATTCTTCTTAAAGTGGAGATATTTGAAATTCACACACGCATTTTAATTATTCATTGCAATGAATTATTATTATTATTATTATTACTCATCAACAACATCAATCTTAACTGACAAGCAACTCCCAACTCTAATCTATATATCTGAACACGGGACTCTCTCTCTCTACTTCAAAAATCTTTTAAACCAGGTAAGAAAAACAAATACAGAGAAAACAGCAAGTTCCTGTGGAATAAGAATTCAGAGATATTCATGAGACCGAATGAAAACTCTCGAGTTTATATAATTGCAATAGAATCCGATCTAAACAGTCTACCAATATAGTACATTAACTCTTACCATCCTTAAGAACAAGATTCAAAATTATTTTTAAAAACTATATAATGGAGATCTCAAACATAGGCGAACATATTTTCCATTCAGAAAATATTAATTTCAAAGTATTTGAGCTTTCGTAGAAAAGTATAGAAAACACTTTTACCAATACCGACTGCACTATCACACACACAAACATAAGCATGAAGAAGTATAAAGAAACTCGATCACATTAAAGAGCATTGTCGACAACGTTATTAAAAAATACAGACTGAAATTACCTACTCAAAATAAATGATCCTGTAACTTTATACGAAAACTTCCAACTAATGTGAACAGAAATACACAAAAAAGCAACAAAGCCTACAAAAACAAGCCGACAAAGAGACAAACCAGGATCTGTAGGAAGTGCTCTTACAGCTAAAACCAAACACCACTCCAAGAATAGACAAAATAAGACTCACAGACCTTTTAACCCACTTTCAACAAATAAATCCTATACTTAGGCTCGTGAACATAATATTCGACACTAATATTATTCCACAACTAAAAAACCGATAATTACGTCAATTTACAAACATGGCAAAAGAAACGATACACAAAACTGCAGACCAATAGCTAACCTACCAGTCATCTCCAAAATTCTTGAAAAAATAACACACACTAGACTACAGAACTATTTACAGAAGTACAACATTATCTCCAAAAACCAATACGGCTTCCAGAAAACAAAAAACACCATCACCTTTATTAGAAGATATTGCCGACACTATAACAATGGCTCTCTATAAAAACAAGTTCGCTGTCCTTATACTTATTGACTTGACTAAAGCTTTTGATATACGTGAACATGATATACTGCTGACCAAACTATATTTGGTCGGAATAAACAACACTACATATCTGTTATAGTTCAGGAACTATCAAACAGAACACAAGTAATAAAAATAGGCACATATTACAGCCGGAGTATACACATAAAACACGGAATCCCATAAGGCACCATATTATCAACTTGTTCAACACATACATTAACGACGTTCTCCACTTGGCCACACGAAGTAAAATATATCAATACACAGACGACACCGCGCTACTAGCAGTCCACACAGACATCAACGCCACTTTCTCCAACCCAAAACAAGATCTAAAAGAAATTACAACTTACTTCTACCAAAATTCAATTATAATGAACAGCACAAAAACGCAGATGTTAATTATACATAAAGCGATAATCATGTGCCCTACACCATTGTCGCTATACTGTCACAAACACACACACTGCTACATTAACAACAAAAATAGCTGTCACTGTTCCGAAATCACACTCGTAATACATGCAAAATACCTTGGCCTTTACATAGATTGCCACCACCGTAAATGGACAAACCATATAGAATACCTACATAGCATACTCCGCTTCATCGCAGCAAAACTTTTCCAAGTAAACGATATGATTCCATATAACGTAAAAAGAACTCCTCGCTACAGCATATCAGTCTATGGAAATATAGGAAACAGCCATCTAACGAAATTAGAAACATTAATTAGCAAAATTATTTCAATTGTGATTTGGAAGCCTCATAGGCAACAGCCAATAACCGAACCCCTTATGGCCATACACAGTATCCTGAGCATTAACATTTTTTCTTCAACAACACCTATGGTCACAACAGAAATTCGTATCGCATAACACGACCCATCAGAATTCTTTACACCCCTAGATCCTTCAACAACTCATACATTTCTCCAGTGAGATCACATATCATACTCATGCTACTCAACAACCTACCACAAAATCTAAAACACATAGATAATTACAGACCATTAAAACACGAACTGCGGAAGCTTTACTAACACAATTAATATAGCATTAACACCTATATACACTTCAGAAATTACCAGCATCCAACGTCTACTACATTCCATCCATATAAAGTATCAAACAACATAAATAGTGTATGCTAATCCCACTCTCTTCATAAAGGCTAACCCTAGCTTCGAAGTAGATGGGATTAGCACGGCTTAATCAACTAATTCTCATTTTCCAATTATACAGTTGACTTCCAGGTCACAGCACTTTAACCGATATCCTCTACTTGACTCTTAAAATATCATTTACGTCTACGGCAATCTATTTCATTCCATGTTAAATATACTTCGCTGTCTTTGTGCATACATTAATATCTCACTTAATCCACATCTACCGTATTATTTATAAAACTATTTATCTAAAACTGAATGTTGCACTGAATGATACGGTTTATTCTGCAACATCCTGCACTAAACCGAAAATATATATGAAAAATATCAGATTATGCATCCATAAAAAAGGTAATGTTTTTTTTTCGCAATTGATCATGTGGAATCGAAAGTGAATTGTATATATCTTAAATAACATTTATGTTAGCCTTTACCAAACGTTGGGAAAAAAAGAAAAAAAAATATATTTTTTTTTTTTTCTTAAGTGCTTCAAATACCGAACTTTCAGAAGAATGTTTGCTCGGTATTTCCAAAGATTGAATAGAAAATTATTTACTGAAAATGTTCACGTTTTTATATTACACCCTCGGCATTTAAAATATGCTACTTGTTTTCTCAGAGTTTGAAAAGGACTTACGTAATATCATACATTGAAAAATAACCTTGAGAATGCATTTAAAGAATTCCTTTGTTATCTTTGTCCGCTAGGAGACCTTCAGAGAAGTTTGCTAACACATCTGCATAAAGTTAGGTTTTGTGTTCATTCAGAAACGAGTTTACCAACAACACACATTCTGTCTGTTAGCGTTTGGTTCGTCTGTGCATTCATAATTCTATAATGGAGACAATTTATTGTGAACTAAATGTAGTATTTGCACTGTTAATTATAATTCTTATGATCATTTAAAACTGGAATACTTCGAATTTGCTTGATTTATATATAATAAATAATAATAATATATAATAATAATATGTGTGTGTGTGTGTGTGTGTGTGTGTGTGTGTGTGTGTGTGTGTGTGTGTGTGTGTGTGTGTGTGTGTGTGTGTGTGTGTGTGTGTGTGTGTGTGTGTGTGTGTGTGTGTGTGTGTGTGTGTGTGTGCGTGCGTGCGTGCGTGCGTGTGTGTGTGTGTGTGTGTGTGTGCTAATTTTTATTAGGATAACCAAGTAATTTTATAAACTTGGTTATTTTAACTCCTAATCCCAAGTATGCAAACAATTAAGTTTGCGCCTGAAACAAAGTTCAAGTCTAAAGATGATACAATACCAGGGCAACTCATTGTAAAGGTGAAGAAAGATCTGATCACTATTCTTAATATTTTCTCATAATGTGAATAATGTAAAGCACATCTCACTAGAAGATGTATATACTGCAATACATTATGGGTGGGGTCACTACTCAGACCGTTTTCAACCTTTCTTGAGGTCTCCTCAGTGAGTAGCTAGACCCTAAATACCAAGGCTTTAGTAATATCAAGCCTTATCAACTTTACTTATAGAAGTTGCGACAAGGTGTTTTTATTTTTAATAAAAATCTCTGGAGAAGATATAGATGTAATAAATTTTTTAACTTGGGGATATTGTATATTAGGATAACGAAGTAATTTTATCAACATGGTTATTTTTACTCCTAATCCCAAGTATGCAAACAATTAAGTTTGCGCCTGAAACAAAGTTCAAGTCTAAAGATGGTACAACACCAGGGCAACTCATTCTAAAGATGGATAAATAAAAGTTTATAAAATTACTTGGTTATCCTAATATACAATATCCCCAAGTTAAAAAATTTATTACATCTATATCTTCTCCAGAGATTTTTATTAAAATTAAAACACCTTGTTGCAACTTCTATAAGTAAAGTTGATAATGTTCTGTATTACTAAAACCTTGGTATATATGGTATATTTAGGGTCTATTTATATATGGTATATTTATATATATATATGGTATATATATTTAGGGTCTAGCTACTCACTGAGGAGACCTCAAAAAAGGTTGAAACCGGTCTGGGTAGTGACCCCACCCATAATGCATTGCAATATACATCTTCTAGTGAGATGTGCTTTACATTATGGGAAAATACTAACAATAGTGATCAGAGCTTTACCCACCTTTACAATGAGTTGCCCTAGTGTTGTACCATCTTTAGACTTGAACTTTGTATATATATATATATAATATCAAAGAGCTTTCTCAGACTAGTTTGTTTACACAAAGCTCTTTTCGGAAAGACTTGAACTCGAATCTTGTCTAGCATGCGAAGAAACTTTTCAATTGAATGTGAGTTTAGCCGTTCTTACGAAGGCAGCAAAGTTTGTCCTCATAGAAACCCAGGTTTTCTTCCTCAAAATAAGCAAAACAGGAAACAGGGCCAGAAGAACAGAAGCAACTTAGCCATAACACAAAATGCGGATAAAATTCATCTATCATACTAGCAGGCTGATATATGATATCAGCCATTTCATATCATTTCTATTGGAATATAATCCAAATTCAAAACTTGATTAATGATGCGTGTAATTTATTATCTCTTTTTATTAATAAACATAATAATAAGAATGAAAATAGTGACAGTTTCTTTTGGTGGGTATCATTCTTTTTTAGGTACAAATGTCCACGGATTCCAGCAAAGACAAAAAATGGAAAAAATACTTCTAGGGAAGTACATTCAACTCCAAGGGATATCTTCACGTGGCAAGTGATTTATTGGAATACCAAAAATTTTATCGGTTTTATCTCCCAAATATTCATGAAACATTAAGTAGCAGTAATTATTATTTTCATTTATTTTTTGGTTATAAATAACTAAATATGACATATTTCTTTTTTTTTCTCTACAATTTAGCATTTAAAATAATCTTAAATAATCTTGGTGTAGAATTGTAGTATATTTGTAGAACCACAATGCTAGGCAGCCAGAAAAAAGACCATTAGAGGTTTGTTTCCTATCATTGACTAGAGAAATGTTTGTTTGTCTAGTTTACTATTAACTGATCTTTGATATACACATAGGATTTTTCCTATCCAAGAGCTTTTGTATTTTTAAGTACTCGTTTACAAAAAACATGAACACAGAAATCGCAGTATTTCACACAGTAATATGAGTTAGGGCTTATATTTCCGAGATGATGGTACTTATTCTCTGTGCTCTCACCCCAAATGCTTAAAATCATTAATAGTCATGAGCCAAGCCATTAGTCATGACTAATAGTGGACAGTGCGGTGTTCTGATTTTCAAAATTTAGAACTGAAGTAACTCCAGCTATCCCTTTGAAGAATAAAGTAGTTAGTGAATTTAATAGTTTGTATATGTATCGTAACTAACCTACGCATACTTTTATATTATTATTTTTGACTAAGTAATACCTCCGAGGGGGGTACAAGGACTTATTATAGGAGCGTATAACACTTCACACAACCACTGTCTACATTACTATGTTTACTAATTTCATTTTAAATATTTAATATGTTTTAAATGATTTATATCACACTTTTCTAGTGTACCTCAAATAACAATCACCGAAATACACTGGTGTCTAAAACTATTTCTGAAGATTACAATCGCAAATTCAAACGAATCAGCTTAAGGAAATTTCGAGTAGAACGCAAATACGCATTCAAATTTTTGAAATCCATTGCTGAATTAGAAGGCTATATGTGAGAAGTTGTTATTATTATTAGTTATTTAGTTAGTTTTTATTTTCTTATTATCTATCTATTAATAAGAAGTCTCGTAAAAACGTACACTGCAACAACACAAAAATTATTATTATTACGGATATATCAAAATTCTGCGTGCATCCATTTTTATTTACATCATCATTTTGCACTGAAAAGTAAATCTAATAATAATGTTTTACTTGTAAATATGTGAATAATCTGTATGATAAAAATAAAGTCTGCCATTTTGTAGTAAAATATTTCATTATCATCTTCATGGTAAGCCTCATCGTTAGACCCCAGTCTGGCACATAACATCAACTTATTCTTGGATCATCTTTCCCAGTAATATTCAAAAAAATCCATCACACGCACATAAAATGCTGGTCAAATATCACGTTAAACTCATTCATTGATTTATTGCACTCGCCACTCATCGCTCTGTGGAAAGATATCATTCCTTTTTTGACTAATCTACTAAATCTCCAAGTTATTTTTCATATCTTTAAACTCAACTTTGCGTCTTCTGAAAACAGTTGAATATCATCAATATGTAAATTAACCAGCTTTGGCTTAAGAACATAATCTTCCATTACCCAATGTCACCTTCCCTTTCTGGGGCACTGCTGTCGATAGGCAAGTTGATATCAATCACTTAGCCAGTCTCCAAACCATGTCACCAATCTACTATCAATAATCCTGTCCAATTTATTGTCTTATTATTTTTTATTATTTATATATTATTGTTTATGGTGCGGTACTTTATCAAATGCCTTCACAAAATCAGTTACAATATAACGTTCACCCATGTGTAGTACTGCTGTGATCTTATAAAATGGAAACCAGGAACCGATGCAGTACATTCCTTTAACAAATTCTTGTTGACTCTACTAGAGAGAATCTTTGTCTCATCAGTCCACTTTTTTATTCTAACCTTGACCAATTTCATACGGAGCCTTTTTCCAACAATCTCCTCCTCATTTAGTCAAAAAACCCAGTTTCATAACATTCATAATTATGAATGTTATAAAAGGCAATATTCACGATTACTTACTTGCGAAATACACTCGACGCTCCAAGATGGGGACTGTATTTCTACAACGTGCTAGATAAGAGGCCATATATGTAACTGATATTTCCATCTAATACTGAAGGCACTGGAGGGCAGTTATAAGGATAATTTCTGCCTGGAAGGTGGTTATATCAATTAAAGAAAAAAAGAAAAAAAAAACGAATTGGTTAGATTATTATATTAATACAGTATGAATTATCAAACAAATACTAAAAGAATTCAGTGGCGTACCTAGGGAGGAGCGGTGGGTGCGGTCCGCACCGGGCGGCACATATTTGGGGGCGGCATTTTTTATATTTAGTTATAGTTGTAAAAAACAACTTGTTCACTTCATAAGTTTACTATTCGATTTCCACGAATTATGAATAACTATATGATTTTGAATATTTTTCCTCGTCGTCAAGTCAATGTAGGGTAGAAAATATTATCTCTAAAAATTTTGCTCGGATACAGACATCAATGGTGCCGACGTCGAGTAGAAGTTCTATGTACTACTCCGTGCTCGATGTTTATCGAATGCTTAGTATTACCGTTACCAAAGAGATGACGCGGCTAAGTCACACTCACGAGGCTACGTCTCTGCCTCCACTTCGTCCCTCAGAGGCCAACTCTCGCTGCGCGAACAGTATTTTGTTCTATGTTGGTGCTTGAAATGTACGCAGGCAACGATACTAGACGAAACACTGACGGCCGCGTATGAATAATTCTTGAAGGTCCGCGATATCCGATATATTTTCATAAGTTAAGCGGTCGATCTGTACGCACTCTTTACTGCATGGTGGTTCAAATATTGTGTAACTTGCAAGTAGTAATTTATATTACTGTTTCAGTTTTCAGAAAATTGTTCTAAGGTAAGTTATTACAAATTAAATTTCTTTTGTTTTCTATTGCATTAAAGTAGCACAAATTATTTGTGTTTTATTGAAATTTCACGAAATTTATTATTTATTAAAAAATACGAAATAGACGTTTTATTTCTATAATTTATTTTTTTTAATATATCCGTAGGATGAAATGAATAAAAGAAAGTGGAGCGTCATTTAGAAAGAAAAAGAAGGCAAGGGAAGAAATACAGAATACAAATACTGGAGCACTACTCAAATACATCTCCCGTGAGTCAACTTCTAGTTCTTTTAATATTGTTGCCTCAAGTACTGGCAAAGAAGCCGCCCTCGAAGGCGAAAAAACTTATTCCAATGTTGTTGAAGAGGAAAGACCTGGCTCACATACTGGCGAAGAAGTAGAAAGTTCATCAAGTTCTGATGAAGAGTCTGCTGCACAAATTATTCCGTCTATTTCTATGAACGATGTTGGATTATGGCCTAACAAGATTGACGACAATACAAGAGTATTTCTGGTAAGACTTGGACATGGCCCAACTTTTGATAAACTACAACAACGGAAAATTGATAAGGAAATTAAAAAATGGAAGGAAATTCTTACAAGAATACGTGATAGAATTAGATTCTTAGCAAAACAAAATTTGGCGTTTCGAGGTCATCGTGAAAGTGTTCATCAGGAAGACATCAATTCAATGGAAAATAGAGGAAATTTTCTAGAGCTTGTTGACTTGTTGGCTAAGTACGACCCAGTATTATGTGAACATGTAATAAAAATTAAGATGGGTAATAAATATAGTATCTCTTATTTGTCGCCGAAGATTCAGAACGAATTCATAGAGCTATTGGGAGGCGCAGTGAGAAAAACAATTATGGATCAAATAAAGAAAGCTAAATACTTTTGTATGATATTTGACAGCACTCCAGATATTTCTCACAAAGATCAAACCAGTCAAATTATTAGATATGTAGTTATTGATGGTAGCGAAGTTAAAGTTGTAGAATCATTTATTCCATAACATTTTTTGGAACTATCGAACAGTTGTTTTCGTTGTTTTCTTCTTCCACTCGTCGATGGGATGTTTTACTTTCTGTCACTGGTCAAGGTGTTTAAACGCAGTGTAGAAACTCGCTGGAGCGCTAGAGCAGAAGCGGTAACTATAGTAAAAAAACCAATTTTTTTACATTTTAAGCGCTTTAGAAAAATTGACGTCTGAAGAAGAAAATAGTAAAACGAGATCAGATGTTGGAATATTACTCAATTCAATGCAATCTTTTTCTTTTCTATGTTATCTCAATTTATGGCAGCCCGTCCGTTTGGAAATTAATGACGCGCAAAAATACCTGCAAATAAAAGGGTTAAATATCCGTCAATGCCATATAAAACTAAATTCTTTGCAAACCCATTTCATGGAACAAAGAGATGCGCTAATACAAAACGCTGTTATAGCAGCCAAAACAATTTGTGAAGAGTTGGAGATATCGACTGAGCGTCGAGTTAGAAGGAGAAAAAATATGAGTGGGGAAAATTCACGAGACGTGGGGCTATCTTTAGAACATCTTGTATCTTGTATTTTTATAAAAGTTGCATTTATAGGTATATCAACTTATGCGGCCTCCTTTATTACTGCCTAATTTAAATATGGCATCCAATGGTAAAAAAGCCCCCACCTATACTTTGTCTCAATTACAATTATTTATTTATGTTTATTAATTTAAAAAACCACCATTTGTTTGACTTAGAAAGGGCAGCAAATTGGAGACCGCCACGGGCGGCAACAGTTCTAGGTCCACCACTGAAAGAATTATATATAAATAATAGATAAATTTACAAAATTTTTTATCTCTTATTGTGTAAGATAAATAGATAAACTATATATATTTCTATTTAATTATTTCCCTTTTCTGAAAAAAAAATGCATTTCTATAATAAATTTTAAAACTTTCATAAACATACGTCCTCACTTGGAAAGCTTTCTGCTAAATCAAAGCTACGGTGTAGGTTTTCGAACACATTCATGACTTAATGAGATTCGAGCTCGCATCCTTGTTAGAAAAAACCGGTAGTCAAATATACAAAATACGGGTTTATCGTTAATAACTGAAACAATAATTTTAACGGATAGATTGTTTAAAAAAGAAACGGAAACATATACTTTGTTGCATACACCATAGGAAAAAGTAAATATTTTCATTGCTGTTTTATAATATATGGATGCTTTTGCATAGCGATCATTTCTCCTGGAAGGTCTGGCTAGGACACGTAAATATCGGTGAGTATATTCTCGTAAGTTCTCTGGTCAAATTACATACGAAACTTTTATATTTTCTACATTCGGTTTTGAAATAATGCTGGATTTAATATTCACTTGATTTTTATAATGCATCGTCGAACTGAAGCCTTTTGGCTCTTTATTTTAGTAAATATTTTTGTGTTGAAATTATAAAAGTTGATATATCACGAGAGGTTGTAGTGATTCACTCAATATTTTAATAACCGTTAAAAATGGTATTGGATTACAGCAGTGATATTCGAAAATCGGAAAATCGTAGATTCAGTACAGAGAAAACATTAGCGTGCCGTAAATTCTTTCCACAAGTACAGTTTACCTGCCCGATGCGATGCAATAATCAAAAAACACACTTAAGTTCGGTGATTATTGAAAGACCATCATGTTCCTTCCAGAAACAATCAAAGCCTAGAAAATATGCTTAAAAAGACAATAAGATTTTATGAAGTTGAGGGAATAAGAGGAGATTAACTCAATCTGCAACTCTTCTACAACCATCTCACAATAACAGCGCCATCTAGCATAAAACCAACAAGGGAATTCTCTGCGAATAAAGAATTAATGAAGAATATTTATTAATGTGATGAAATGTTCATTTAAAACATGAATTCAAGTTATTACGTCCTTTTTCTTGCTTTATTGGATCTAACTGTAATAAAAATGTATTGAAAAAAAAGTTTGTTTTTTGGAATACCGGTATTAATATCTCTGCATCTTCCTTTCGTAAATTAAAAATATAGAAACACCGGCTTTACAATTTTAACTGGTACCAGAAACAAATGTGAAGTCCATCTTGATTGCTCAGTGCCAATTCTCATTGAATTATTTTAATTGCATTTCGAAACTGCGCATATTCAACTGAAGCAGGGATGAACATTGAATGGGCTTCTGCGTAAATTGAATAAATCGAATAAAAAATATTTGTATAACATTAAATGATTTAAAAACTGAAGATTCATAAATTTTTATTGTTGATATAAATAAACAGCTTTATTAAGGAGGAGAATTTGTTTAAATTTCCGGAAAGAACCATACCGCGTGCTCTAATCAAATACATGGTCATCCTACCGGGGAAAGCATTTGTAAATAAATAAATAAACATTTGAAAAATTTTGACCAAGCAAGTGACAAATGCATGGGTGCTTGTAGCTATAACGAACCGTCTATGATAGGAAAATATCTTGGTGCAATTACATTAATAAAACGTAAAAGATTCGTCAGCAATCTGATATTAAGCGTTTTCAGTGTGATACCCCAAGGAGTTTTATGAAGTAAATCACTAAATTAAATACTTTAAATTCTTAAGTTCAAGTTCTTACTTAGAGATGGAAAAGGACCAGTTAAATATTTCTTATAAATCCTTTCTCCGTCCACGTGGAAAATTATGAAACAGACTTACAACTTGAAATTTTTCTCTCAGAACTTCAAATTCAACACTATTAAAAATAAACAGAATTCTTATCTTGACTTTTATAAGCTCCTTGATTGCGAGAAATACAAATGTTTAAGAAGCGAAGCGTTAAATATTGCATCATTATTTGGGAGCAACTACGTACTGGAACAAAACTGGAGGGATCTGTTGTTAAAAACAACTTACAATTTATCGGTGGATGTTGCAAAAATTGTTGATTCAAAAATATTCAATACATCGCATTAAAATGTTATTTTCATTTTCATAAACATGTCTGATATACACTATTTTATTTTTACCTAAATATTCATGCTTGAAAAAATGCCGCGTAAATGTAAGAATTCTTTGATTTTTCTCGAGTCAGCATTTAAAATTTAAATCCGCGATCTCAAGTCTGGTAATTATCGCAACCGATTACGTATATGTCATTTGTAGGTTACGAGACCCCTTAGGTTACCAGTGTTTCCTGGAATATGGTGACCTTCAGCACTGTCATCTTAGAATGATGTGTTGGAGGACAAAGTAATTTGCGTACCTCTTCCAAGATGACACAATTTCAACAATCTCAATTAAGTAGTCAGGAGTGAAATGTTTTTGTATGATATGCCGTTATAATTATTTTGTAATATAAAGTGAAATGGTATTTTGACGTGCGTGTGCCATGACGTTCAAGTACTGTATCTTAAATATCTCCTTCTACGTGTTTGTTGTGTCTATTCTTGGATGCATTTTATTTTATATTGAAGAGGCGGTAATCTGTGAAGGACACATGCATCTTTGTTGTTGATGTTTCGTATGCCGTTAGCCTTTTATATGTCTTTTAAACGATAGAGGTTGCTTATTATGATATAGAAGTTTCTTTGTAAAGAGTTTATACAGCGATTCCATTTAGATCCGTGTCCAAGCGAAGATCGCAATATCGATTGTGTCCTAGTAAGTTACTTAGTTTTCATGGTTGGGTTTGTTAGTTTAAGCGGTGGTCGCATGGATGTCGGTTTTGGTTATTATGTGACTGGAAGATTGGTACTTCTAATGGGGGGTTAGTTAATGTCATCCAAAGAGGGTGAGTTGGAGAGAGAGAGAGAGAGAGAGAGAGAGAGAATCATCAGTTCCAATGTGTGTTAGCTCAACTAGTAATGTTTTTGTGTGTGTGAGTAGAAAGTTATAAATTAAATTTAACTAGTTTTAATTTTAACTAAATTTAATAAATTAATTTATAACAAATATTAAATTTAAAATGAGCACTTTTTATAAATTAAATTTAAAATATAAAGAAATTATTTTCATATTCAATTTTTCTTCCAATTGCAAAGTCTGTGTGTTAAGTTCTTTCAGGATTACGTTATTTGTATGAAGATGGTAATGACTTCATATTAATATCATGGAGATCGCAAATACCTTGGCCTTTCATTTTCTAAATGGGAAGTGATTATGTTTATCAATGTTCCATTCGGAAAAGATTACATGCTGAACAAGAAATTATGACCAACTAAGGAGTATACTGAGTTCAGTGGAATGGGTTCGGTTGCTGGATGGAAAGAATATCGACAGTGCATGGGAAGCATTTAAACAATACTTAAATGATGGGATATCAGAATGTGTCCCGAGAGTTCGAAGAATAATTGAGTAGGAGTCAAATGGATGTGTAATCTTATTAAGCAAGAGATTCGTAAGAAAAGGACGATGTGGAAGGAATACCGTTTGCATAAGGATGACTTCCGTTATGAACGTTATAAGCAGCAGGCTAGAATAGTCACAACTGTTGTAGGGAAAGTAAAGTCTGATTATGAAACGAAACTTGCTCTGCGTGCTAAAGACAACCCAAAAGAATTCTATTGACATGCTGCAAGTAAACGAAAGAATGAATATGAAAGAATAACTCTTCTAAATCCAGATGGAGTGAGGGTTAATAATACAGAAGAGGTTGTGTAGTTAATGAGTGCCCATTTCGTTAAAATCTATCAACCTGGTGAAGGCAACATTGCGCTCGCTGTTACCTCTTCACTAGACGAAGAAAAGCAGGTGTATGATGCCACGGTATTAGGGCTGTTGCACAAACTGAATAAGAATTCAGCAATAGGAACTGATGGAATATTAGCACGTGTGCTAAAAGAGTGTTCAGCTGAACTGGCCATTGCTTTGACCAGGATATTTAATATGAGTCTGAGAACTGGGAAGATTCCGCAGGAATGGAAGGAATGTATGATAATTCCATTGCACAAGTGTGGTGCAAAGACCGATGAATCCAACTATCGACCAATTAGTATCTCAGGAGTGGTGGGGAAGATTTTAGAAAACATTAGTTAGGGCCTGCATTTAGAAATGGGTTGACAGGGAATCTCTACTTTGAAATGAACAACATGGATTTACTAAGGGAAGGTCATGTTTTAGCAATTTACTCACATTCAATAACAATGTTGCCATTGAACTAGACAAGGGGAATGGATACACCATGACACTTTTGGATTTTGCTAAGGCTTTTGACAGAATATAGCATGGCAGACTACTGCATAAATTGAAGAAAATGGATTTGGGTTATAAAATATTAGCATGGATAAGTGGATGGCTGGCTGACAGATATCAAAAAGTGGTATACGGGGGATCTGAGTCTGCAAGGGTTAAGGTAACCAGTGGTGTACCACAAGGATCAGTTCTTGGTCCACTGTTATTCAATCTGTACATTAATTATATTGAGAAAGATTTGCAAGCGATATATAGTTATTTGCTGATGATGCAAAGATAGGTAGGGTAATCAGGAATGCTGCTGATATGCAGTCTTTGCAGAATGATTTCAATAGGCTGGAATTGTGGGAATGTGAAACTAGGTGTTAGTTCAATGTCAGTAAATGTAAAGTGATTCACTTCGCCATGATTATATATCTGATGTCGTATTATATTGGTGGGATTAGGCTAGAAGAAACTGATCAGGCTAGGGATCTTGGAGTGTTAATAGATAGGAAATTGAAGTTCAGGGTCCATGTGGCAAAGATTGCAAATACAACTAGAAAGATAATTGGAATGTTGAAACGAACGTTCACATGTGAAGATAAGGATGTTATTTTGCATCTTTACAAGGCCTTGATAAGACCTCACTTGGATTATTGTGCTCAGGTCTGGTGTCCTGGTTTCCGTTGTGTTTCTGATATATTGGAGAGAGTGCAAAGGAGAGTGTTAAAATGATATTAGGATTGTGGAATACTGAGTATGAAGACAAATTAAGAGTTTGTAAAACTTCTGAAAGGGTCATACAGGATTTCAATTGGTGGAATTTTTCAATTTATGGAAGGTGGGGAAAGGACGAGAGGGTATCCTTGGAAGCTGAGGATGAAGGCCACCAAGAAGGCTGTGAGGGCTAGATTTTTCTCTGAGAGGGTGTGGAGTGATTGGAAAGTATTGCCGTTGGATGTTTTGGGTACAAGCAATGTGAATGAATTCAAGATCAAGTATGATACCTGGTGTGTGTAGTATGTTGTCACCCTCGACGAGTCTTTGACTCCCTGGAGGTCTCTCTGAATAATATTTTTTTTTATTGATTGTTAAATATTTATGCATACAATAAACATCTTGTGTGACATTGCACCTTATAATTTTACAGAGTGAATTCAGCATTAAGTGCTGCAATTCCTACATTGGATTTCAATTAAAAATTTTAATAATACTTTTGCCTTTATATTATGTATTTACAACACATGTTCTTCTAATATTAACAATGAAGATTATACAGAATTTTTTGTACAATTTTTTATTTATTTTATTTTTATTTTTTAAAGTTTGAGAAAAAAATAATAATAATATTTTTTTTTTACATTTTATTATGTATCCATATTTATTTCCCTTCTTTTATTTGACAACGTTTTATCTTTATCATTCGGCAATTTGCCTTTAGACTATTCACATATTATTTTGTTTAGTACAAAATGTTGCATAATAACAATAACAAGAATAATAATAAAAATAAATATCATTGTAAAAATGTATAATAATAATAATTTTATTTATTATTTTTTTATTGGTCTCTCAAATAGTTACATATACTGTATACAATTACAATGATCATCTTGAGTACCATTCAGTATATTATTTTACAAGGTTCAGCACTTTGTGCTATATATAATGAAATTTCAACAATAATGATGATAACATAGTTTTTTTGCTATCTTTTAAAATAACAATCACAGTAATAATTTATAATTATATAGTTCAGAGTTACACAAGTTATATAATATTACATGTAGTTTACTATTTTTTTTTCTTTCAAAGTTTGAGATTATACAACAGTATTTACATATCTGCAATTAAAATATTATATTTCCTATTTCTCACAAATATACAGTGTAAACTCATGATTTGCATATTTTTTAAGAATAAGAATAATTTATTACATTATTTTTTTTCATGTTACATAGTAAAATTATATTAATGATATTATCACATAATAATCAGTATCTTCAGTATCTTCTTTATTGTTTTATATACTTTACTGACTGTTTAATAATAATAATATTTTTTTTATTTCTCAGATAAATTACATACATTATATGAAGACAATTACGCATAAAAAATACTTTGTCATACATAAATTGTTTTTTTTAAATAATAATAATAACAATAACTGTTTACAACATATATTATTATAATAATCATAATGATGATTATTACAAATGTTTTTTGCAATTTTACACTCTATATATATATACAATATCAATGGATATAATCACTCTATATTGCATAATTTTGTTACAGTTATTACATACATTTGTTTACATATAATACATACATTATATACTTTGGTTTACATGTGATACATACATTACATGCACTCGGTTACATATGATACATCTTGGATGAGATGTATCATATGTAACCGAGAAGCTTATTCTCAGGATGAAAGCTTACATATATGAAGCTTTCATCCTGAGAAGCTTATATGTAAGCTTATCTGAGGATGACACCAGTTTGGTTAATATGTAATGTTTTTTTTTTGCTGTGTTGGGAAGCTACGAAATCTATGATTGAGAAATTCGTGCGCGCGCACTCACAGACACACACACACACAATAACTTGGAATGTCTTGATGAGTCGTTGAACTGGAAGCCTGAACGAATATATTGTGTTTCATTAGTTTGTATGGTATTTTGGGTACGTGTTTCTTGTTCATAGTATGTCCTTAGAGCTCTTTTCTGGCTATTGTAGTTTGTTAGGTTTCTGTATTCAAAAGGTAATTTGTTTTTCATGTCTGGGATGTAGAAGTTTCGCGTGGCTTTTCCGTTGTGATTATTGTATTTATATTTGATATAATTAGTAGTCTGAGGTCTTGTTACACTGTATGTATTTCTAACTGTCCTGTAGTTGGCATCGAAATAATGTTTTAGCAAAGCTGCATAGTGACATAAATGTTTTGCTGTCGGTATTTTGTGTTCTGACATTGCAATGTATATAATGTCGTTATTTTCTCTTTGTACCCAAGAGATCAGTTTTATCATTTTGTACTGTAGTGACATTAATTTATTTAATCTGTAGGGTGCACAGAAAGCATACGTTGTTGTAGCGTATCTTAGTATATTTTGGCATAGTGCTTTGTATATTAGAGGGAACTATGTCTTTTAACTTTTAGAGTTTGCCACTTATTGTTCGGAGTTTTTTGTGTAGATGGTTTATGTGGCTATTCCAGTTCATATCTGCATCGAAGTAAATTCCAAGGTATCGTATTGTTTCAACCTGAGTGATTGTAGTGGTTTTGCTGTTCTGTGTGTTTTTTGTGTTGGAAAGTGGATGTTGGATGGTTATATATTTCTTATCAACTGGTCGAGTCAGAGGATTTCTGAATATCATTAATTTTGTCTTTTCTGAGTTTAGGTGTATGGAGTTTTTCGTGAGCCAGTCTATGATCAGATTTATGTCATGTTCCATATTTGTTTGGGCTATGCTTGCGTTATTATGGATGGATATTATTGCTGTATCGTCTGGTATTGGAATATCTTACCTTTTAGTGGCAAATGATTAATATCGTGAGTGTAAATGTTGAATAGATTTGGGGAGAGTACAGCTCACTGTGGTACTCCACAGGTTACTGGTAGCTCTCTGCTTCGGTTTCACCCGATACGTGTGATATGCTTTCTATTTTGAAGGTAGTTTTTAAACTACCTGTGAAGAGGCCCGTCTATTCCAACATGCATCAGATTTTCTAACAAAGTCTGATGTGTAAGTGTGTCGAATGCTTTAGTTAAATCAATAAAGACTACCATGGCAATTTTGTTTTTGTCTAAGGCAGTATTAATTACGGCTGAAAAGTCTTCCAAGAGAGATGTTGTTCCTTTATTTTTCTGAAAACCATATTGTGTTATGGGGATAATATGAAAGATATCAGTATATGCTGTGCGTTTCTTCAGTATGATCCGTTGCATAATTTGATTGATAATTGGTAATGTTGCTATGGGTCTGTAATTGCTGGTTACATTTCTTTTCCATGTTTGTATATGGGTGTGATTATGACAGTCTTTAGCAAACTTGGTATCTGTCCTATTTTAAAAATTTTATTTATTAATTTTAGTAGGATAGGATTTAAACTAGTTGCATGTTGCTTTATATCTTTAGGTCTGATACCATCTATTCCTGGGCCTTTGTTTGGTTTGAGTTGATGTACTGCAGAGAGAAGTTCTGCTTCTTTTATGGTTGGGAACCATAATGTCTGTTTTGATTGTGGTCCAAGTGGAGGGTCTCGTTTTGTGATTGGGAGGAATATTTCTGTGCAGTTCTTGGGTGGAGTCACCAAAGTATTGGTTAAAGTCATTTGCTAGTTGTTGGATAGGTTTTGCGTCTTTCATGAAGCTGTGTTTTATGGTTTCGGAGGCGGTGGTGTTGGGAACACAATCTAGCATCTCATTGATCAGGTGCCAGGTTTGTTTCATGTTGTCTTGTGCAGAGGTTAGTTTGTCTCTGTAGTAGCTTCTTTTTGCATTTCAGATTTGTGTTGTAAGGAGATTCCAAGTTTTGTGTTATACAAGGATTTTGTGTTGTTTTTGAACGAATTCTGACTTTCTTTGTAGCTTTCTTGTATATTTCGTCCAGTATGAGTTTAATGTTGTTTTATACGATATCTGCTGAATCTGATGCCAGGTGTTCCCAGTCTGTTTTTCTTATTTCGTGGGTGACTATTTCTTTGTCTATTACTGTTTTCTGTCGCTTTTCTCCTGTGGGACATTGCATGGATATTGTCTTGGTGTGCAGGTTTAGAGCGGTGAAGTAATGGTCTGCTACTTTGCAGTTTATGACTGATGCAGTGTAACTATTTGGTGGTGCTCGGACGTTTATATGGTCTAGACAGGAGGCAGTGATAGTATTTCCGAATATTTCTTCTCTAGTACATGATGTTATTGTTGGTATTAGATTATACATGGATAGCGTGTCTAGGTATTGTACAGTGTTGTTCTGGTTTTCGTTTCCAATATTTATGTTTATGTCGCCAATTATCATTAGGTATTCGGTTGAGCATATTTCTTGGCTTGAAAGCCAGCAATTGAGTTCGTGTAAGAATTTTATCATGTTTAGGTTTGGTGGCCTGTAAATTGTATTTAGTATTATGGGATGCTGTGTATTCGTGGTATTAGTGATTTCGAGGCAAAAGGTTTCAGCATGCCCAAACTGATAGGCCGTTTCTTTGCTATTAATTTTTGTTTGATAAATATTAATATTCCACCCCCTCTTTTCGTTTGCCGGCATGATCTATGTTGTTGGAAGCCTGGAATTTGGAAGGCTGTCGCTTCGTCATTAGTTATGGATACTACTGTAAGAATCAATATATCAATAATATTAGTGTAATTCCTCAGATAAGCCTGTAACAAAAACCAATGTTTTCGGATGTTTCTGATGTTAATATGCAAGATTGAGAGACCTCTCGCTTGTACTGTGTGTTGTTTCCATGAATCAAGCGATTCAAAAGTACAATTACTGATGTATTCTGGTGTAATTACATCTATCTGATGGTTCACATTCATTTTTGTTGTGTTGAGATCTTCTTATTGAACTAAGTTGGAGTCTTTTGTTTCACTCTGGCAACCTGTCTATATCTTCCGAGCTTTTTATTTGTATAGACTTTGAAGTCTGTGACTTTCTCAACAATATTTTGCCGTCTTTGACCCATAAAAATTTATACTTTTTTTCTGTTTTTTTCTTTTCTTGCTTGGTTTAAAAGTTTCTGATTGAAAGGTGTTAAATACTCAGATAGAAAGATTGGCGTATTGTCTTGCGATGCATTTAAATCCTTGACTACTGGTTTTTTCAGTCTGCTGGCTTTTATGAGATTGTCTCTTGTAGCCTTGCTTGTCAGACGAACTATGACTGGTGCGGGTCGTGGCGAGCCTTGTTTTTTGTTCTTCCTGGGAAACCGATTTTTGGTCTGAATATTATTATGCTCTAGGGGGATGTCAATTGCATTGCCTAACTTTAAAACTACGTCTCTGAGATTTTCTGTGGATTCAGTTTCTGGAAGAGAAGACCGTTTATGACAAGGTCTTCTTTATGTTGTTGTTGGTTTAAAACTTCGTATTGTAGTTTCAGGGAATTAAATTCTTGACGGAGTTCCGATGTGTCTTTTAGCAATTTGTGCTGCCTGTCAGTTAATGCATTAATGCTAGTTTTAATGTATTTTACCGTTTGTAAGACTTCTTCGACTTTTGAATTATTAAATTTAACAAACTCTTCATATTCGCTAATTTTTGTTTGTTATTTCTTTATTCTGTTTATCAAATAGTTCTTGGACAAGATCTACCAAGCTGGCTTTTATATTTTCTAAACCATTTTCTAGTAATAAATTTACGGAACTCAAATTATAAGACATAATAATAATAATAATAATAATAATAATAATAATAATAATAATAATAATAATAATAATAATAATAATAATAATAATAATAATAAATATAAGCAAACTGCTTATACTAGTAAATACTAGGTGAATACTAGTAAAGATCATAAAATATCTGAACGTCGAGCGTTCAGATATTTTATGATCTGAACGTCGAGCGTTCAGTTTTGAGGAATTAAAATCAAGGATTTTAATTCCTCAAAATATAAAAATAAATTATTCTGAGATCCATGTGCAATCTCTTAACTGAGCGATGGCTTGGGGAGACTAGATGTAAATAAATCATGTGGACCGGATAACATACAATGAATTATGATCAAGCATCTTCCTTCCATAGCCGTAGATTGGATACTTCGCCTACAATAGCGTAAAACAAGAAAAAGCTACAAAAGACTGGAAAACAGCTTCAATGCAAGAAGTTATCGACCAATTTCACTGACTTCAATTCCAGGCAAATTGATGGGAAAATGACACTTCAACGTTTGAATTACTATTCTAAACAAAAATAGTATACTACCAGATGTTCAGGTTGCGTTTATAACACATCTCTCAACAACTGATCATCTTTTCTACTTAACTCAGTCCACGATAACTTCCATATCAAACCTACGAAATCCATTATTACAGTTTTTATAGATTTTAGCAATGCCTTTGACAAGGTATGGAGGCAGAAACTCTTTTCCAAACTTTGTCATATTGGAATAGAAGGGAAATTTCTAAACTGGGTTTATGACTTTCTAAGAAATAGAACAATTCGAGTTAGAATAAATAATACCTTTTCCTAGAAAGTTAAAATAAGAGAGGGACTCCCTCAAGGCAACATTTTGAGCCCATTCCTCTTTTCCAACCACTTAAACGAATTAGATAAACATGTAACTAAAGAATCAAAGATAGCTATGTTGGCTGATGATTTGATGCTATTCTTAGCTCACAACTACTTAGAAACAGCAGGCGGTTATTTAAATAAAGCCACTGAAAGTTTATCTACATACTGTGAAAATCAAAACGTCACAGTTAACCCTATTAGATCAGATATTTGTGTATTTTTTGTATAATAACCACCTCAGAAAGTGGAGATTAAAGATTAACCTAAACAATCGACTGATTATATTTAATGAAAACACCAAATACCTTGGAGTTACTCTGGATTCATCACTAAGCTTCAATAAACATATCAACAATGTTGCAGTGAGAGCAAAAAGAAGACTAAATATTATGAAAAGAATCTCAGGTATAGTGGGGAGCCAATACTGAACCTTAAAAGTCACATACACCTCTATTATCCGAACCATAATGGAATATGCTTCGTCCGTCTGGATGCAAACGTCTCAATCCGGGTTCAAACAAGCATTTTTCTGAATTTTTATAAGCTTGTCTAAATTTGTGGACTGAACTAGAAACTAAAAACTAACTTGTCTAAACTAGAATCATGTGTGGACTAAGACATACAACTCCTAGAAAAATAGCAGAATTCGAATCCAACTTTGTTCCTTGAAAAATTAGATGGCAAGAAAATCTTACCAAATTTGTAGAAAAAAGAGCCAACCTTGCACATCATAGAACAAGTGAACTTTTTAAAAAGTTGCAAACAACAAACAGAATAAAGAAAAAAATCGACAATGCATAAAATCGTAAAAAATAAAATTCCCTTGGATTGTCCAAATAAAATAGCCAACTACCCAGCATTTCCTCAAAATCAGACAGGAAAAATAGAGTTGAACTAGAGAAACGAGAGAAAAAAGTCTAGAAAACCCTGAAATCTTGAAATCATTAGCTCTTTCAAAAATAATGAAACATGGATCTCACTTAATAAAGATCTACTCAGATGGCTCCAAAAATCCAAATGGCAATTTTGGGAGTGGCATACTTATCTATGACTCTCAAAACATAGAACAACAACCAACGGTATAGGATGCAACTCATACCATGCAGAATTCATAGCCATTAACACAGCATTGCAACATTTGGATAAACAAAACCCAAAGGAGTTTATATTTTTCACAGATTCCTTAGCAGCTCTTCAAGCTATTAAGAACTGCTACGCTGGTTATCAAGAAATGCTTAGAGACATATCAAAAAACTATATAAAGATTGCGAAATAATTTTCCAATGGATTCCATCCCATGTGGGTTTAAAAGGAAATGATGCGGATGAAGTACCAAAAAAAGCTGCGACATCAAGTGATACCACAGATTTTGATCTTTCTAAAACTCCTCAACTTCATATTAATTGGCTTAGTGTCTCATAATTCAGATTATGGTGTTATAGGATTTGAGTACCAGACTACTTATCTTCGTGGGTTGTCTTATTCGGGACAATTTGGAAGATCCACACTTGTCCAACGTAACGAACATAAAAGTATTACGACTTCCTGAAAGTGAATAATCTGCGCTTTGCAGAACATGGCATCTCTATTAAACACAGAGCTTTCATGTGAACAGCATCCTTCATAGTTTTATATGTTTTCAGAAAGAAATAATAATTAATTATTATTATTATAAAAATATTATAACTTAATTTATTATTATTTACTTAATTATTAATAATTAACCCAACCGTGGTGCTATATACAGGGTGTTCGGGATAAATTTGACATATTTATAATTAATTATATTTTTCCGTAAGTTACATGTATTAACACACACTTCTCTTCATTTAAAAGTTTGGACCCTTCTTCATTCATATACAAGATGTCAGAAAGGATGGATAGCTGGAACCCACCTGAATCATGGAAGAGAATAACTTGTATCATGATGATTCGTGCCCGCCATCAAAATAAGGATATTACGACTGCTGCCCAATGCTCCCTGAATACAGTAAAAACAATCAGGCATGAACTAGAGACTTGCAATGGTGACTACGAGGATGTAGCAAGAAGAAAGATCCCTAGCAGACGATCTGATTGCGTTCGTACAGCAGAATTCCTCGCAAATCTGCAGGAACAGGTGTTGAAGAACCCTGGCATTGGAATTCGGGCTTTGTTCGTGGATTTGCTAACTGTAGTCAAGCCCTGGATAACAAGGGTAGCCAATGGTAGGCCGTATGTATGGCAGCAGGATTCGGCCCCTTGCCACACCTCTGGGAAAAGTCAAAAATGGCTGTCTGAAAATTTCTACGACTTCACCAGTCCAAATGTTTGGCCTCCAAACTCCCCAGACCTTAACCCCATGGATTATTTTGTATGGGGCGCAGTTGAAAAAGACACCAATCGCACTTCCAGTAATACAAAAGCCCAGTTAATGGATAAAATTAAAACAGTTTTTGCGGCCCTTCCCAGGGAGACTGTAGCATCAGCTTGTTCGAGGTTCCGAAGCAGAATTGAAGCTGTGATCGATGGTAATGGTGGTTATTTTGAGTAAATCTTGTTGATAGTATTGTAATTAACTCTGCCTGTAATGTTTTTTGTCAATTCATTAAATTTAATAGATACAATGAAGATTTTCTTTTTCCTTACGAAACTGTCAAATTTATCCCGAACACCCTGTATATATATATCAGTGACGTCGAGTGTCCATTTCAGTTGGGTGTGCTGTCATGTGGGTTTGCAACCCGCGCTGCAAATTCCTCGTCAATTTCACCATATGCGCGTGCATCCGCAGAAAATTTTCCAGGATGGGGCAAAGCTTCGAGAGAAATAATTACATCGACAAATTACAACAATGAATAAATTATTGATTTAATTCAATAATTACATCAATAAACGTCTTTTAGCATTTTTGATGTATTGTAAACTATAAATACATTATTTTCATTTTACATTGATTTTAATGATCTTTAATTCTTGGGGGAAAAAGTATTCAGAATTAATACAGTTTTGAGCACAATTTCATATATAAAAAATTAAGAGGCATATTTTATTAAAAATCAAATTTTTAATAAAATTTGATTTTTATCCCAAAATTCTAAATTAAATTATATCAATTTAAAAACAAAAAATCATAAAACTAACAACTAAAAAATATTAAATTACATACACTTAGCTTTTAGAAATGTATTTTTCTTTTTAAATTTGTTTCACTATAAATTTACAATTCACACTTCACTCAGTGACTCACTAGACACAGAGGGCAAACTAACCGGTCACTGTTCACAAATCAGAAACAGATAAACCAAAAACAGGAACACGTGTTTTATTGCTGCAATAAAACACGTATTGTGTGGCTACCCCTGGACCAAAACAGGCTAATCGATAATAAAATTTTAAGAACAGACAAAGCATCCCAGGGTCGAGAGTGTAAGATTACATATGTCAATCGCTTTTAAGATTATAATTTGGGGAATTTTTTACTCGATCTCTAGGGGGTGTTTCCCCCCACCCACCCCTCTGCGGACGCCCATGACTGTGTGATTGCATTTTTATCGATGTATGAAAGATTTTAGAGTACATAGCGCATCAGCGCTCATCTTAATTGGTCCAATGCAATTAATTGCAGGATAACTTTGAATACTTCTACAGTGGGGGAAACAGTCGGTTTATTTTATGATTTATATGAAAACAACAATGAAGGAGAATGCTATATTTGGTTGGTATATTTGAAATACTCGAAGAAGAAAATGTGAGAACCATCATTTATAAGACATGTTAAAATAGGAAGGAATAAGTTTGAGTAGAAACACTCTCATTAATGGTAAACGAATAATTAATTATTATCATTTGTGATATGTGTGTCCTATAAGTTGCTGGATAGAGCGAATAGCACGAGCCTATAAAGTCTACACATGAATAAGTGAATTTATGATGGCATAATTTAAAAAAAAACATGAAGAGAGAGAGAGAGAGAGAGAGAGAGAGAGAGAGTATTGCAGCAATAAATATGGTTTGATGGAGCAACAAATCATCTCGTAAAATTTGTTGCACATGTTATGTGTATTTCACTGGTTTGTGTATATTTCGCTCCCTTTTCCAAGAATTTTATTTTGTTTACTGAAACAACTCAGTATACATAACATCCGATCATTATCGGAATTATCCACACTTTCGGGAATCCTACATTCATTTTTTTATTTTTTTTATTTTTAGTATCAGCGGTCCTTCTGGCTTATCAATCTCACATATGCTGGTATTTTGTTGTAGATCAACAACGTCTTAATACACAGAATATTCATTTTTATTCAGGATTAGATATTTTCCTCTCTACCTGATGCCTGTAATTGTTAGTGATAGTCTTGGGTCAGCTTTATCTGCTTCACCCAAGACTATCACTTGACCCAAGACTTTATCTGCTGACTTCGGTGGAGTTTTAACTGTACCCTTGGTCTCTAACGACCTTGTCTACTCCCTGTAAGAGGATTAAAGGCGTTAGCGTAGCGTTTTTTTTTTTTGCGTTAATAATAATTACTTATTTGCATATCTTTAATTCTTCTTATAACTTCCATTTTTCCCTCCACACTTAACTTACGTGTATGCTTTCTTAGGAAAATTTCTGTTGACTTCCACTTCAACTGGCGCCATCTATAAACCTGTTTTACTTTATAAATTTGTCAAATTCATTTTTACTGTAACTATTAAAAAGCACTTTGTGCACTCTTTATTATGCACCACAGTTTCCATCACTTGTAAAAAATACAAATAAAAATTAAAATTCACCACGGCAATTTTTTTGATATTCATGTTATCAGAGAGAGAGAGAGAGAGAGAGAGAGCAGAGTTCAAGGTGAAATCGTAATCTTCTTTAAGGACCGTGTAACTCAGTGTTTACACCTCTTCAGATTATACAACAACACGTGACTTCAACTGGCAGTTTATGTAAACTTCATATGTCCAGTGAGATGCTGGGGCTATCATGGTTTTCTTTCGCTTTTCCACGTGCCTGAAACCTGAAAAATCGTTCGTTTCGGTTTTTATAGATAAGAAACGGAGTACTGGTAGAGGGCTAAGAATCCCATAAATAATGTCTAACAATTTATTTTAATTATCTGTTATTATTTCCTACTAGACCTCTGACACTATAATCAAATGTAACACTCTTTGCCCTCGAGTTCCTTCTGTCACGTGCTGCTTGAGGAAGTTGTGGCGCAACAGCTCAATAGTTGCATTTTCATTCTTCTCGTGATATTCTACTGCTACCCAATCAATATTTGGATAATTAAAGTCTCCTATTATGATTACTCTTTTTGGCGCTCACCTTTTCTATTTGGTGATGCATTTCTTCATCCCTAGCTACCGATCCACCAGGTCTGTAACAACACCTCACTATGGAATTGATTTTCTTGGATTCCACCTCATACCATATGGCTTCAAACTCAGTGTCACGTGAAATATTATTAGTAGTGGTAGTACAATAGGTTGGTAGGTCTGATTCTGACAGCCAGGTCTCACTAATGTCTACATTCTGAGGTCGAGACCATTACTGTGAATGCCCCATAGTTGCAGTCCTGCCGAAACTGTTTCCCAGGTAATCGTTAGATCCAAACACGACCAGCAGAGTGAAACATTTAAAAGCGTAATTCGTTATTATTACATTTTTATGTTGACTCAATGGCCTATCACAGATAAGCATCACTACTTACGAGTATATGCATTATATTGATGAAAGTATTTGGTCACGTAGTTGTGGTCAAAAAAAGCGAGTAATTTTAATAACATTTCTTGTACCTAGTGGGACTACCTTAACCTTTGGCTTGAATGACAGCAACTACTCTTCGGGGCATGCTTTTCAACCAATTTCTGATACTTCGAAACAGCAATATTCTTCCATTCCTCGCGCAAAGCTATCCTCATTACTGATGCCGATGACGACCGACTTAGTCTGTAGCTAATTCGGTGTTGTAATTCGTAATTGTCAACCCCATCGATCCCAAAGATGATCGATGGGGTTGACAGCTGGACTCTGAGCCAGCCAGTCCAACACTTCAACGCTGTTTTGTGGAAACCAGACTCGGACACGCAGAGCAGCATGGGATGGAGCATTGTTGTCCAGGATATCAAAGTAGCCATCAGAAGTCGTGGTTTTGTGCACGTTCACCAATGAACCAAGACTAATCCAACTGAATCATCCCCTTACTATTACCGAGACTGCACCATATTTGAGGCTCGGAATGACCCAGTCCTGACGAAACTGCTTCCCAGGTAATCCTCAGAACCAAACCATCAGAGTGAAACATTTGAAAGCGTGATTCTCACACCATAGAATGCTTTTCCAATCATCTACAGTCCAGGAATGTTGTGAAAGACAACAGTCCAAACGTCGTTTGGAGTTGCTGGAGGATATGATATGTGACTTACCAGCAGCTCGGACGTGGTAACTCATCCCATGCAACTCTTTGCGGACAAGTCGATTGTTTATAGATGTTCCTGCAGCATTTTACGGGTTGACTGCGACTTGCTCGAACATTCCTTGACAGAGCTCGTAGATCTTGTTCAGCGAATGTGGGTGGCCTCCCAGGGTATTTTCCTGATGTGGTAGCACCACCGACTTTCCATCTACCAACGACATAAGCAACAGTGGATTTCGGTATGCTTAGACGGGAAGAAATGTCACGGACACAACAACCACTAATGTGACACTCAACAACCATCTCTCGTTGGAAATCTGTCCTTTCAGCTGAATGTGGCATCTGAACATCGCGTAGGATTCAAAATATGCAGCACATCCCACCTTTTATTATCACACTTAAGCAGACAGTCTCTGAATATCTAATTGTGGTAGGATCCGAAATTTGCATAGCACGTAAGTTGTCCAAATACTTTTGCGAACATAGTATATATATTACAAAAAAATTTCGTAATTACAAAATTACGAAAAGTGAGATTTTGGTTTATCATGCATTGTGCAGTAGGATGTTTCTTTCTTTTTCCGATAATAAACAATGTATTTATAATTAGGAACATTTAACAGAAATAGCAGATACTCTATATAAGAATTTCATTTTTAAATACATATTTTACGGTTTCGACACATGCAGTTAATAGACAAGACCTACCCTGAGAACATATTTGCTTCTCAAACGCAACCAAACTGAACAATTGTTGGATAAACAGATCATCGTACATTCCTTAAATCCTCGTATAACCGTATAATTCTATTGAGTTTGTTGTAGCATTCTATTTTGTTTTCATTTCAGGATATGTCGAAAATTGAGAAGAAGACAGAAGATTGGGGTCAGTACTTCAAGGGAGATTCATTCGATCCAGCAGGATATGTAGAGTTGATTCAAAAAACAGTTTACGCATCACAAATAAAATTCACTCTTCCCTATATCCATAAAGTAATCAACAGCAGTGAGTATTGTATATCTCTTTTTATGTGCGTATTATTATATTAGTAATTAAATAAAAATAGAAAATAATAAATAAATTTATGAAACTATATGCGGATTGCTATATCTGATAAATACTGCAAACTACTGATCTATGGTGTCGTAACATTTTATTGTTTTTCCTTTTTTTTTCTTTTCTACCAACTAGAGCGATTTACGGGATCTAAGCTGCTTGAAATAGGATGCGGTCCAATGATATATGGGTTGATATCAGCTAGTGCTCAATTCTCTTACATGATCACTGGCGATTATTCGGATTCCAACCAGACGATGTTGAAGAGGTGGCTAAATGAAGAACCAGGAGCTCTGGATTACTCATCATATCTGGAGTGTGCTGCCAAATTAGAAGGCTACAGGTAAAATAACACACACACACACACACACACACACACACACACACACACACACACACACACACACACACACACACACACACACCAGATTTTGGCTTTGGTTCTTTTGGTCTCATAAAGGAGGTTTCATGGAAAGTTGGACGGTACACGTGGTTATGGAGAGGTTGATGCAAGTAGGTTGGTTAGATCCAGTGACATCAGCGAGCGGTACATTTTCCTATAGTTAGTGGATAGTAATGTTGGAAATGTGTTACGTGATTGATTGGAATAGTAAGTATAGGAATAGTAGGGATTTAGATGCCATGCGTTATAGGGTCTGAAAAGTATTTGTGTCTTCAAAAGGTTAAGAGTTTAGTTTATTAGAATATCCTTCCTCCATTTATATGATTCCTAATCAGTTCCATGTAGGGAATTGAAGTTGTTCTGCAATTGTCAGATGTGTCTGTTTGTGTACAAAGACTGTAATACCACAGATCGTAGGGACGATCCATTTAGTGTGTGATAGAAAACATCTCGATAAAAGTTTTGCAGTTTGAAAGGTATTGGTGGGTTGGTTATTCTGAGGATTGTGAATGGCAGGAGATCTCTAATAGCTTTTTTTAAGAATATATTCTAGAGTAAAAGAATAGATGTGTTTCACTTTTAAATTCTTGAAGAAGAAGATGAGTCTAAAGAATTTACTCGTAAATTGAGACTAAGCCACTTTTGTTGAATGACAGAGTCTGAGTAGTATTTCCAGTTTGTTTCGTTTACAGGTTTCATAGAAAATGTGTAGTTGTCGAATTAATATGGCGGAGGAAGTCTTCAGGTTGTGCAAGAATTTTGAGAATGTGCCATAAAAGGCTTCCTACCATCTTGTTTGTGATGATCACTCTTCCGCCTGAGTGAAGAGGCTACCTTTACATTATATCAATTCTCTAGAAGTCTTTTGAAGTGGTTGTTTATTTAATTTTGCCCAAGGCTTCTGCATGCATTGAGTATATTGAGTATAACAGCAGAGGACCATCGAGGGTATTATTCCTGCCCCCAAAAAAGATAGTCATAACTAAGGCATGCATAAGAACATCAGCGTTAGGCAACAGAGAATGGGAGAAAGTTCCGATTCTCATCTGCTATCTAATATTCTAGCTGTTTCTACTATATTTTGCGGAAGATAGGATAAATGAACAGCGACAACATAACGTCACGGATCTGACATGCTTTATCACAATATTACAAACCTAAGGGGAATGCACGAATGGTCCTCAACAAGTTTTGTGTTTATTTTAGAGATTTTTTTGACAGAGAGATGTTGTCAAATAAACTCGTATCCATAAGGGAAGAATGGTGTATCAATCCTAATCATTATTGATTATTTTCCTAACACTTCTAACGAGATGATTACAATGTCTCAAGACACGTGTCGTTTTTAAAGTAATTACAGAAACATGATAAGAACTTTAATCAATGACCACATAGTAATCCATACACTGTTCTCGAGAAGCTCGTGGTCTTAGTACTCTGTTCTGAAGGTTCGCGGAAACCCTCACTGTATATGGCAGTTGTCTGTAATAAAGAGATTAGTAAGTTTACATAAAAAGATAAGGAAACATGAAATTAAATCCAAGTACTCGTTTACTTCCACAATCGTCATCTTCAAATAACAGAGCATGGATATATGCTTGGAACGTATTATTCCAAAGGACTTAAGTTATCCATAACCTTATATTTTAAGCTGAATATTGATACCACCTTAAAATTATAACTATTGTTGGATATTCTTCTGAATTAGCTCGAGTCAACAAATCGTTTCAAATGCTATTCGAAGATATATCATTTGAATTTCTGGAGCATCCTTTCTGCAACTCAGACATCGCCCCATAAGACTTCTGGTTGTTTCTTGAAATAAACTCGTACCAAAGGAGCATCCGTTTTTCTAAATGATGGATTAAAACACAGGTGGGAAAATAGTTCCGAAATCATCCCGAAGAATTTTACTACGACGGCTTTGAATAGCTTGTTACGATGAAGATGCATTTGAAGGAAGAGAGAAAGGGATGAGTCATTTACCATAAATGACTCATCCACAATCAAAATTACAGTATGAAAAAGAGAAAAAACCAAATGCTAATACAGAGGGATCTCTTTGTTCAATCAGCCACCCAACCTTTATCATTATTAAATACAAAGATCATATAAAGGATGGGTTTAGTGTAATTTCGTATTATGATACATCTGAAAAAGGCAAACATTCAGTGGTGGAAGTTTCATTTTATTTAGGTTTAGTTTTTAATGATTTGTCTTAATAAGCAATATGTTTTGAAATAAATACAGTCAGTCCTCAACTTAAGAAGTATGCAATTAAATCACTCCTACTTACGATTGCCATCCATTAATCCATTCGCCGAATACCATCCCTCTCTTGCTATCCATTGACCCGGATGTTATGGCTGTCGTTAATGTATATTAAAGAAACACCTTCGTTTAGGCTATTGTTTCTATTAACGGTAGCACAAACTCTGTTGAGGGTTTTCTCATCCTCAAAATCTTTGGGAAGGAATATGGTATCTTGGATGCAGCAAAGGAGTCGGGTGACAGCAGAGCGTATGAATGGGGTTGGAAGAAGGTGCCGAGAATATATCTTCATACATTCAAATAATGCGACAAACAGATTGGTTATACTGCATTATTTCGCTATAAAAATGAGTAAAATTAATTTAAAATATAACTCAATCGTATCGAATGGAAGGTATCAGGCAAAAAGTATCCTGGTTTAAGTTTAACCAAGGAAATTGTGGCAAATTCATTGAAGAAAGCTGGATTTAAAATTCTGGATTTTACAGTATCGATACGTTTTAGCATTCAGACATGTTAATTATCTACATATCCTTACTGTTCATGCAGCAATTTCCGAATTACGACATCATCTTAATAATAATTTTTCTTCTTTTTTTTACAGTTGTTATATTGATGCTTGATCTTACCAGTTCTCTAACAACTTTCAATGGTTGTTTGTATTTTCAGTGATGTCAAAAAAGGAATGAAAGCCATTGAAGATCGCCTAAGGCGTCATCTAAAAGCTGTCGTATTTTGTGATGTTATTGCTGATAAGATTATACCTGAAGAATACATTCAAGAGTATGATATGCTCGTCTCTTTAGGGTGTTTAGAAGCAGCATGTCCTAATTACGAAGCATATGATAAGGCCCTGAGAAGTTTTGCATCACTATTGCGCAAAGGTGGTGGTCTGATATTGATGGGTCCTCTTAACTGTATCGAATGGAAGGTATCAGGCAAAACGTATCCTGGTTTAAGTTTAACCAAGGAAATTGTGGCAAATTCATTGAAGAAAGCTGGATTTAAAATTCTGGATTTTACAGTTAATAAGCGAATGGATTCTAATTTCGAAATTGGAAATTGGGGAGATGCGTTTAAGGTTACCGCCGAGAAGGAGTAATTAGAACAAAATATAATGTTTTTCTAAATTGTGATTCAAATTCCATTTATATTACTGAATTTTGTACGAAAATCCTAAATAAATGATTTAATTCCTTGGACGACTGGAATTTCTTCTTTTATAATATATATATATATATAGCAGTAGAGATAAACAGACAAAAAAGCATTCTAAGCATAGATAGAACTATACAGAATATTTGCCTCCCCCCCCTCTCTCTCTCTCTCTCTCTCTCTCTCTCTCGCTCTCTCTCTCTCTCTCTCTCTCATGGTAACAGTAGTGTTGTAACTCAATGGTTTCATCAAACTGTGGGACACCACCAAGGGGAGGAGACGAGGACAATGGTCACTATTATTTTGACAGTCATTTCCACATGAACTTCACATTCCATCAACTTATTTCAATACGATGTAGCATTAACACATTCCATTTTTTGCAAAACTACGAAGTGAAGAACAAACTTAGCCGTCTCACTAACTTGGTATGGTGTGTAGCCCAAACCTAGACATCTCATTAAGCTGGTACGGTTGAGTAGCCTGCTGAATAAATTTATTTGGAATAAGAGAGAAATTAGCCAAAACAAATACAGAACTAGCTGTATACGAGGCCGTGTTGAAGCCAGTTTTAAGTTATGAATCTGAGAGTTGAATTAATCACTTGATCAAATACTTGAGACGACAGGTATGAGGATTCCGATAATAATTAGGGAAGTGAAAAATGTGTATGTTATCTGAATGATATTAGATGAAGACATTAGATAGGAGCTTGACATTGTTATAATTCAAGAATGTGTCAGTAGAGCCTATCAAGGGGATATGACCATTTAAATAGAATGGGTGAGGAAAGGTCAGTAAAGCAGTTTGATGCCAAGAGGGCAGTAAACACACCAAAGGAAGACCAAGGTCTAAGTGGGATTCAGACAAAAGGGGCTTAGAAGTACAAAATGTTAGAAATGACAATATTCGAGTGCTCCTAAGTAATAGACTGATTTGCTAGTTTGGTTTATTTGGATTTACATCCGAATCAACTCAAGAACTATGAGGCCAGTGTATTATGTAGGTTAACTACGTGTGTTCTAAAGACAGGTTTTCCTGTTGTGAGGAACAAAAAGAGTTTCGGGGGAGGGGGGAATTCTTCCCTATTCCATCCGTATTTATATTCCTTTATTTTTCTCTGTTATTCATTCCTGGATTAATTCTTCCATTATGTCTTTATTTCTTTATGCTTCGATTTACTTATGCAGGATTAAAAACCCGAGTTTCCGATAGAAAAAAACAAACCACTCCTATGCGATATATTAACTAATTCTAGAAATGTAAATAGGGACTGTGAGTTTTTCTTTTTAAAACAAATGCAAGAAGGAAGCTTTAAAAGCTATATAAGATAGTACAAAGTGGGTTTTTAGAAACATCTGTTAGTTATTGGAAATTGGAACCTTCAACATTTGCTGTAATGAACCAATCGCTTCCTTTTATTAAGATACCAACAAAATCCCCAATGGTTGGTAATGCTGGATAGAGCTGCAGTGTAGATGGATTGGCAGAATGCATTTGATGAAGCACTAATGAACTGGTGGGAAATCGACGGCTTAATTGCCATATTTTTTGATAAAATTCAAATGGCTGACTGTTTCTTCCTTTTTTGGAAGAGGCTGAATGAAAGTACTTTGGAGTATTTTACAGTCAGTTTCCAGACAGTATGTGGCCAAATATGTCTGTCTGTAAACTGCTTTTAATCCAATATGTATTTTCAGTACGGATTATGCTAAGAAGTCTTTACTTATTGTAGTGTAGATGCCTAGCGAATGAATAGATTGTAAATACCATAACCGATGTTTGATTATCCTGAGTCGGATATCATGAGGATAAGAAAACACTGGTATAAAATATATTCAGATGGTTTCAGATATCTTTCTGAAAAAAGACCAAAGGTAGCAGGCAAAGAGGTGTTTCGGATATGTTGGGAAGGAGGACGTTTTCTTGTCTCATGTGTGCCAAAAGAGAAGAGTAATTCCAAGTGATCTGTGTTATGTTTGGGTTACAATTTTACCAGTATTTTGTGCTCTCTCTTTCCACTGGTATCTAGCGTACATCCTGGAAACTGGTCCAGGCACACCCAATTAATAAGAACGATGCTAAATCCTTACCATGAAACTAGTGGCCTAATAACTCCCACCTCAGTCCTCTCCAAAATAATGGAGAGAACCTTCAACACCCAACTCCTACGCTACCTAGAAAGTACTCAAATAATAAAAAATGTCCCCACATCATTCCAAAATAAGTCAATAATGATTAAACAGGGGATGTATTCACCTATGATACTCATTTCCGGATGACTACTATGGAAACGTTTGGAGATTTTCAAGTGGTTATACTTGATATTCCCATGTCCTTCAATCGGGTTTCGAACATGACTTTATTAGGTAAACATTCATCATTTAGTTTATTATGCGACATTTACAGTTGGATTGTCAGTTTTCTAACTGTACACACTTTGTGTGTAATGGCAGATGGCACCATATTTCCTAACCGTGTACCTAATGCCGGAGTCCAGCAAACTTCAGTCCTCTCGGTCGCTTTCTATATATCAATGACTTGTTCACGTTCTGCACCAATTGAATACCTAGATTTGCTGATAACAGCACACAATGTTCCACCTCCTTCTTATATCTGATCTAAAAACCATTTTCGAAGGTGCTTATGTAACGATATCAATTTTAAAAACATAGTTATACCTTTATGTCTCCCCAAAATAAATCACACTCTCCAGCCTTACCTCTGATGACAACCTAATATTTAATCAAAATCAGATTTCTCTTATTGGTATGCATCTATCTACTCTTGCCAAAAATACATTACATACAGGGTGTTCGGGATAAATTTGACAGTTTCGTAAGGAAAAAGAAAATCTTCTTTGTATCTATTAAATTTAATGAATTGACAAAAAAACATTACAGGCAGAGTTAATTACAATACTATCAACAAGATTTACTCAAAATAACCACCATTAGCATCGATCACAGCTTCAATTCTGCTTCGGAACCTCGAACAAGCTGATGCTACAGTCTCCCTGGGAAGGGCCGCAAAAACGGTTTTAATTTTATCCATTAACTGGGCTTTTGTATTACTGGAAGTGCGATTGGTGTCTTTTTCAACTGCGCCCCATACAAAATAATCCATGGGGTTAAGGTCTGGGGAGTTTGGAGGCCAAACATTTGGACTGGTGAAGTCGTAGACATTTTCAGACAACCATTTTTGACTTTTCCCAGAGGTGTGGCAAGGGGCCGAATCCTGCTGCCATACATACGGCCTACCATTGGCTACCCTTGTTATCCAGGGCTTGACTACAGTTAGCAACTCCACGAAGAATGCCCGAATTCCAATGCCAGGGTTCTTCAACACCTGTTCCTGCAGATTTGCGAGGAATTCTGCTGTACGAACGCAATCAGATCGTCTGCTAGGGATCTTTCTTCTTGCTACATCCTCGTAGTCACCATTGCAAGTCTCTAGTTCATGCCTGATTGTTTTTACTGTATTCAGGGAGCATTGGGCAGCAGTCGTAATATCCTTATTTTGATGGCGGGCACGAATCATCATGATACAAGTTATTCTCTTCCATGATTCAGGTGGGTTCCAGCTATCCATCCTTTCTGACATCTTGTATATGAATGAAGAAGGGTCCAAACTTTTAAATGAAGAGAAGTGTGTGTTAATACATGTAACTTACGGAAAAATATAATTAATTATAAATATGTCAAATTTATCCCGAACACCCTGTATATTGCCACCTCTGCATCCAAAAATTAGGATTGCTCTTTCGCTCAAGGCATTAATTTACCTCCATACAGCCTGTTAGCCTTATGCAAATCTCAAATCCACTCATCCAAACCTCTGCTCAAACATTTAGGGCAATATCCCCATGTTCCCCAAAAATATGCTGCGCAATAGAGAAGAGAGCAATCAGAATAATTAAAGACACATCACTGAACAAAATCATTGTTCAGTGATGCACCTACATATAGTATCTACTAAAAAAAAAAAAAAGAAATCAGCTAACGCCTTTTAATCCCTTATAGGGAGTAGGAGAGGCCTTTCTAACCCTATCTAGCCTTTAAAGACTGACTGAGTAGTTCATTCTCCTGCATATACTTGTAAATATTTCTATGGCAAATATTCATCATACGTAGCATTAAAATTTCAGCCTATGTGTAAGAAATTCACGTGCACCCAACATATTTCATAGGCCCTTCTTAAAAAAAATAATCTACAAGATTTCTTATTATCAGAATTAAACTACATTTTCTCTAATAATCTTTTGAGTAAGAATGAAGCATTCCTAATATATTATCTGTTACAGTTAAATATAATTTAATATATATTCAATTAAGTTATAATGAAGAGATACGTAGAGCTACCTTATTTTAAAGTGTTGGAAATCAGAAGTCTCCATTGTTAGTCATCACCAGTAGCTGAGCACACAGCTACTAATAAGCTTAAGATATCGGGGTCAGAAAAATCTGTGGATTGAGAACCCTGACTCACATTATTATCTGAAATACTAGAACAAGCTTCAGGGAAGGAGAAAATCCCATATGCTTATGTCAAAGATAATGCGAAAACTGAACAAAAAAAGCCTATAACTGCCTTTCTTCTAGTCGTCTAGCATTCTGAGTCTAGGAATATAGCCACAAGTCTACACCAAGATTATTTAAGTTTTTAAATGTCGTGAATATTCTCGAGAAAAACTCGATATGTTTTATCATTTAATAAATCATTTACTTACTTTCTTAATCCTCTTCACTCCACCTAGGAACATTGGTCTTCCACCACCATTTTCCACCAGAGTCGAATAAATCATTTAGCACTTCAATATATCCTTCAGAGTTGAATGGATCTCCTTCTAAGAATTTTTTCCATTCTTTAGCTTGACTGAAATCTGCGGACATTTTCAGCTAAAACTATGTAGACACTGAAAGAAAATGTTATTATTTTTATCCGTTGTATCACTTCATGGTATTTATTAATAGAAAAAGTAATAGTAATTTGTCCATACAATTCTTATCTTTTGAATTGGGTGGAGTTTTCCTAGTTTGGTATTTTATGCAACTAAGTACACAGTTTGTTACTCCTCTACTTAATCCCATTGATGATTTTTTATAGAAAAAAACCCTTATCCTCCGTATGAGACCGGATAACTCACCTTAAATTGAAGAGGCCTGATAAAAGTTTCTCACATAGTAGATAGGATTTTAATCCACGTCTTCCCCCAAAAAAGAGCTCCGCAAAATGACCTCTGCTCGATAGTATCAATGTTAATATTGCAATATTCGACAAGTTTATGTTTTTAATTATGTTTCATTCGAAATGCTATTAATATTTTTACCCTCCTGGAAGGCTGATTGGAGAGCAAATGCACTATGCAAACAACAGATGGTGTGTTTGAATTCCAATCTGGGATTAGAATGAATGAATGTGTTTCGTGTTGAGATGAATTTCATCGACCAACTGTGAGACAATTCTCATCTTGCTTACTGAAGCCAACTGGGATTTGAAAATGTTCAGTCCTATTATCTGATCTTTAATTCATTCAATAGTACTTTATTGTAGTTTAGGTTTTTCTAATCTTCTCTTGATGACAATCATGTAAACAGGTTTTTTATAAAATTGTTTTAAAAACTGAGAAGGGTTGAAAGAAAGTGTTTTTACTTAATATTTCATTGAAATTATCCCTAAATTAAAACAGAACAAAATAGATATAATACATATTGTTCCAAGAATCTGTTTTTTTTTTTTTTAAGCTCACGCGCTGTCACGGTCAAGTAGCATACAATCTCGAAACCTAATTAAATACTCGGATAGGGTTTTAATCCGATGTGCGTTGTGTATTATGGCCATAAATTGCGTGTGTTTTTTCCTTGTTTTGCGTATTAAAAAACTCATTTCAGGGAGGGAAACTCCACCCTATCCCATATAAGATTGTTTACCTATATTTTCTCACCAGCCTTTTAAAATAAAACTCAAATGGCTATTTACCTCGTAAAAGACATTGTTTGGCTTTCGTAGTCGAATCAAAACAACAACTTAAAATTATATATTTTCATTTGCAGGCCACACAGATTTCAATCTGTGCAGTAAACCTACTCTTTGATATAAAACCTCCAAGGTCTTTGTAGGTTAAAAAGGGAAAACATCGTTAACCTTTCTAAGATTATTATCATCACCATGCAAAATGAATTCATTTCTATACTTGAATTGCTTACTGCCATTTAAACCTTCCAAGAGCTGAACGGAGGAAAAGGAGACTGATCATTAAATTGATTTTTGAATTTAGTTCTCCAGTAAGCAGAAACAATAGAATATTTAGTCTATTAATTTTTACCCTTTATGTGTAAAATAGAATACTTCTTTCCTTCTCTACATCGATCCTTTTAGACTATAATTTCACTTTCAACATGTGGGAAGTTCTTTTTGAGATATCATCATCATCACTCTGTCATCATTATCACCTTCAGCTTTTCATCAATCACTAATCAATAAGAAAACGTTCGGAATATTAAGACAGCACTCGGTACAAGTTTAAGATTTACATACATTCTAGATGGAGAATCCCCATAACTTAGAAGTACAAAAACAATGGAACTGTTTGTAAATAATACTTATTTATTAATTATTTTATCACCCGAATGTGTTTTTGCAAATTATTTTCCAATTCGAATGTAACGACACTGGTTAGTTGAAAATATAATCTCTTTTCAGTAAATTAAGACTTAAAAGGTTACAACCATCATTGCAAAAATTCAGATCACTTGCATAGCAATTCTTAATCATTCCAGGGAGAGAAATTAGACATTTACGTGAAAGGAATATAATGTATTCAGAACTACCAGTTATCGCTGCATTGAATGGTAACGTAATTAAATGTCATTTCATTAGAATAATAATAACAACGATTAGATTCAGAGTGGTGTCTCCCAGAACTGTACTCAGAATTTTACTAGAATAATCACTTTCAAGTGATGTCCTACTTTCTATGATCTGTGTGTGTGTGCGTGCGTGCATGCGTGCATGTGGGTATATGTTTTGCTTTGTTAAGAGGTAATTCATCATGAGCACACACTTGAGATAGAACTTGTTGAGTTGCAGTATTTTGCACAAAAAGAAAAACTAGCTGTTTGCTATTCATATATAGATAAATAAATCGATCTATCCTTGATGATGGACGGTAAAGATTCAAAGTCTGCAATAGACAACAAATATTCTGATGTATAATGCTTTTGCAAATTCCAATTCAATTCGAACACTACCCAAAGCATGAATGTGTAATGCGAACTCGTTCTGTACTGGAAAAATTGCTGTGGGAACCAACGGTATTATGATCAGGACAGATATGAAAGCATTGTGTACATCACTTTAATACGGTTAGAATAAGACAAATAACTTTCAAACATTAACCAAATTCTACTTGATCTTTTTTAGACTTACATATTTGTTGAAAAGTTTCAAAATTGTAAATTAGGGATATTTCATTATGAAACCAGGGCGAACATTGAAAATGGATTACTGGAACAAACTCAAACTGAACATCTAAAGACGAATAAACCCAACGTCAGAATAACGGAAGATAGAAACCATCAATATACGGAATATTAATGAAAAGGATATCGAACTTTGAGAAGAATTGGAAAATTATCACGAGAACATAATTGACATCACTGAAATAAAGAAGACAAAAACAGAACTGATCTTACTAAATGACAAGTAAAGAAGGGTGTTATTTCAGGCAATAGCGATCAAGATAATGAAGGATTAGCCATTATTTCACCATACATGAAGATACATTTCTTGATTTAAAGACAATTTCAACAGAGTTATGCGTCAAAACTTCAATGTACAATGGAGAATTGGACCACTAAAGAAACCCAAATGTGCCGCTGATTCCACAGAGGGTTCGTCTGGGGAATTTGTCGAATAATGCAAGCAGGCAGCTTACATACAGGAAATGAAAATAGTTATCCCTCTTCTAGATATCCAACAGGAAATGAATGCAAGCAGGCATATAGGAATATTTTGAGTAGATTTGGAGAAAAGAATAAAGCTAATAATAATGGTAAGTATTAGTGAACTTCTGTTCAGGACATAGACTGGTCATAGCTAATATAATGTTGAAACATAAAGATTTGCACAAGCTCACATGGAGAGAAGACACAAGAAATAAGAAAAGCCTCATTGACCACGTCATTGTTGTTAGTGATATCATAAGACTGGTTCAGGATATAAGAGTAATCTATTGATATACTCATTTGAAAGTAATTACTTTAAGATGATTCAAAATTAATTACTTCGAAGGATTGTTAAACGAAACAACTAGTGACAGAGCAGTAATAAAAGTGTTTTGAGAGAATGCAAACCAGGAGTGCATATCAAACGTGAGGTAGAAAAAGCCATCAAAAGCATAAATTTTTAAAAGGCAGCTGGAGTAGATGAATTTCGACCAGATATACTCAAATTTGGAAGTGTAATTACACTGCATAATTCAGAAGGGACGGTCAAAGAGTTAAAATCCAGGTAATTGGAATGGGGTCTCATAGTTCACATCTATAAAGAAGGGAATGAAGCTGGATGTGAGAAATGCCGTCTATTCTACGTCAATATGGGGTACATGGAAAAATACACATAAAAATTGATAGTCTTTTATAAATTAAAAAATAAAAGTGGTCGTAAACCTGATATTAGCATTACGAATATCAAACGTAGCACTATCCTTTATGAAGATGGTGTCGTATACCTAAAGATATCCAGTGGAAGATTCTAGGGTTCCTTAACTAATCGGCATAACAGCAGTGACAAATTTGTCATGAAAACCAGCAATAAAACAGTGAAACTCTGAAAATAGAGAATAGAGAAATTTCCAACTGCATTCTTAATGGAGATCCTGCACAACAAGAAAAACATTTTTACAGTTCAGGACCAATTTTTAGTGCGAATGGTAAATTAAATTTTGGAAATAGACAACAGAATAAGCAAAGATGGTATGGTAAGGATCCAGATGAATACATTTATAGGGTATGAGATCGAATTTAACCACATTAGCAGTAGATGAGACAGTGTTCAAACCAGTTTTAAGTTATGGATCTGAGAGTTGAGTTAGAAATCACTCGACGTTAGATTAGATATCACAAATATAGGAGTTCAGGGAACAATTAGGGGCCTGAACGGGTGGCATATTACGAAGGAACTTGACATTGTTAGCATTCAAGAATGTGTAAGCAGAGATCAGAGCTATCTAAGGTGGTGATGATGATTATGATTATCACTTGTCATTTCTATCCACTGCAGGGTGAAGTCCTCTCTCATTGCAGGATGGTTGGATCTGCTTCTCCCATGATCACCCGGTCCTTCTTGGGAGAGTGCATATATACTTGGATGAATGAATGTATCAAGGTGAAAGACAATCACTAAGATCCATACCCACGGCGGGATTCGAGCCGTTAACCTCTTGTTTTAGAAAGATTCCCACAGTCAACACCGCCCTGTCTTTATTGAGGTGGGCCCTCAAATCCCAATTACTGAAACTACACCAATGCCACGTTGGATTTTTGCCAAGGCACACTGGAACAGCTTTTCATCAGATCTAGATAAAAATGTGCGCTGCATTCCACCACAGCCTTATAACTACCAACGATTTGTGAAAATCGTAATTTCTACAGCCAAAAAGCACATCCTTAGAGGTGCTAGGAAAGAATACATACCTGGCGCTGGAGCAAAACCAGAGCAGCACTTTATAACGACTTTCTGAATAGTGGACGTGTGGATGTTGCAGATGATCTTATTGACAGCTTCAATGAAGCTAGAAAAAACACAAATGGATTGACACCATGAAAAGGCTGAACTTTAAATATTCAAGCACGAAGGCATGGAGCCTCCTTAAAAAGTTGGGTGGTAGTTCCCATTTCCCCAATGCAAACGCTGCTGTTAGTGCCAACTGTATTGCCAATCGGATTGTGAATCTGTCCAGAGCTAAATCAGAAAAAACCCACACTAAAATAATTAAGAAGAAATTGACCAGACTTAAAGAAGTTGATCTACAAACTTCTTAAAATACTGAAATGTAAGAAAACGACCCATTTGATCAATACTATTCTATCTAATAGAACAATACAGGTAGCTCTAGATTATGATATAAGCAAACCAAGAACACTTAACAATGGACTCCCACAAGGGTCATTTTGGGCCCTCTTCTTTTCAAATTTTATATTTCTGGCCTTCCAAGGAACGTCTATAAAATTCGCATATGCTGATGATTTATGAATCACATTCCAACACTGGAACTTCTGTACTATAGCGCACGTACTAATTAGTGACCTAGAGGAGCTAAACCACTTCTTTGAGAAGTGGCGTCTTATTCCAAGCACTACCAAGACTGTTTCCATTTGAACAATAGCATGACCCGAGACATCTTAAGAGTGCCACTAAATGGGAACATGCTACCGCACAATTTTAATCCAAAGTGTCTGGGCATAGCCCTGGACTGAACCCATATCACATTTGACACTCCTTTAATAGACATCTCTCTAATATTGCTGCCAAACTCAGAACTAGAAATAACATACTGCATAAACTTTCCGGAACAACCTGGGGGGGGGGGGGCTTGTGCTCCCACATTAAGAACATCTGTTCTGAGCCTCGTCTACCATTTCTGGAAGAAATGCGCATCATTTCTTCCAGAAATGATACGCATTTCTGGAACAATAAAGACTGCTCCATCATATTGGCTACCAGTTCTGAGCCACACACAACCGCCACAACTACGACGCCAAGACAACCTAATTCGTGAATATACCAAAATTTACCAGAACCCACTTCTTCCTATACACTCTGATATTGACAGCTTTACATTACAGAGGCTTAAGTCAAGACACCCGCCTATTATAAAGGCACAACAACTTGTCACTGAGGGCTATGATGCAACAATAGCATGGGAGATGGAATGGACTGCCCCGGTAATCTGGTAGGTTGTCTTTAACCCAAACAGCCCTAAATCAAGGTTCAACTTACCTCAAAAAATATGGGCCTCCCTAAATAGGGTTCGAACCAACCATGGTAGGTGCGGAGCTTCCTTATTTACTTGGGGAATAAGACCAAACTCATCTTGTGACTGTGGTGAGGATAACCAAATTATACACATATCACATTTGACTCTCCTCACAGAGCCTTCATGGGACCAGTAACTAACTTCATAACAGTTTCCACTGATGCTGTTGACTGGTTGTCGAACTTAGACATTCAATTTTAATTTTATGCTTATTTGTATATTTTTATATGTATATATGACCACAGCGTCACTTCACACTATTTTATTCTTTTATGCATTTTGTTGTCTTGTATGTTTTTGTGTGTGTGTGTGTGTGTGTGTGTGTGTGTGTGTGTGTGTGTGTGTGTGTGTGTGTGTGTGTGTGTGTGTGTGTGTGGTAGCATATGCATGTATTCTTCTTAGCCAAACGCTAAATAAAAAATAAGTTCCCTTAATATTACGTAGGCTTTGTTTTGTCTTTCATGTACGATTTCTTTGTGTATTATGGGTTTAGCTATATTTCTTTTGTTTTTGTACATTTGTTCTGTTTCCTTGTATGGTTTTGAAGAAGTGATTTGCACGCTCTTTATCTCTGTTCCAGATTTTTAATGTTTTTCTTATTAATATTTTATTTTTCTTTTCAAGTACAACAGAGGCAGGCTGCTTTTTGGATTATCTTTATTAAAGTTGTCCATTCTTTCTCTCCATATTCATTGATTTTGGTTTCTTTTAAGTAATCTCTTAGTCATGATTGATATAGATTTCTAATGCTTTCTTCTTGTAATAGATATACTTCTTCGTACTCTCTAAACATGTACATCTCTCTCTCACACGTGGAGCAAGTTTCTGATTAATAACGATATGTCCAATTATAGATCTTGTTCCTCTGGCATTCCAAGTATATTTATTTATATATACATTTTTTTGAGAAAAACGTATTGGTTATTTTAAAATCATTCAAAGTGCAGGCGTCTAATAGTTCTTGACCATTAATATTCATGGAAATTTCTCCATAGTACCTCAAATCCATTGTCTATACCGATGACTTAACTTGTACATTTTGACATACTATTTCCATTACAGCCTTTTTCAACATTCATCGTGTGGACAAAGCAGTCGTTTCTGTGTCAACCCTAGACAACTCCGGGTTCTAATCATAATAAAAATGAGTTATTAACAAGCTATGATTGTAACACGTATTTGGCAGGTCTGGGACTAAGTCAGAAAGTAGTTATTTTATGTACTCTTACTTTGTTTCCGCTGGAAACGACAAAAGTAGTAAATCGAAATGTTAAGTCACCTCTCTTATGCAGGTGTATTTCCAATTTCTGCGCCTAGACGGATCCATACTGAGAAATCCAAAATGTTCACGATTCTGGTGGACAACAAGAATACTTTGTGAAATGACAACATCCAGATCTCTGTTTCTTAGATTCCCTGAGAAATATCCCTTAAAATAGGAAATTTCTATAAAAACGCTGAACAGAGAAGGCCAATTCAAGGCAGTCAATCAGCCACAAGAAGGCTCTGCTCAGGTATGGACTTGAATTCTGAATCTTGAATTACTTTCAAAGTGGTTTTAAGTTTTGACAACAGGAAAAAGTCTTCTGGGGCTAAGTTCGGAGAATAGGGTGGTGATGAGAAGTGATGTGTGAGTCGGCGCATTGTGGTGATGCAATATCCAAGTCTGGTTTTCCCACAATTCAGACCTCTTCCTGCACAGAGCAGGAAGAGGTCTGAATTGTGGGAAATCCCTCAAATGCGCTAAAAAACCTCCTGATGCAACTTTTTGTTTACCATCTGACCACGTGATACAAATTCATAATGGACAATTCTTTCCAATTAAAAAACACAGCCAACATCACCTTGATCTTTAACCTACTCATGCGTGCTTTTTTTGTTCGAGGAGACCCTTTCTCCATCCGCAGCGATGATTGCATCTTGGTTTCAACATCATAGAGAGAGAGAGAAAAAGTGAGAATGAGATCTCACTTTTTCTTTTGGAATAGTGGTGTACTTTGCCTCTAGCTGTGCAGGATGGGGTCAGTCACAGTGTTGAGATATGCAGCCAAGAGATCCAGATCAAAACCAACTTTTGGCGCATCTAGAGAGTCAACGAGTGATTATTTAGATTACCTATGAGTTTTTTTTTTAAATCTTGAGAGATATGAACAAATTGATATCCCTTAAAATAGGAAATTAATAAAGCAAACGTTTCAAATGCTTCTGCTGCTTGGTATAGTTGAGGTTTCGAACAATGGTCAGCTTTCTCGCAGCTCAGTAAAGCTGTGGATTGAACGGCAATAGGATCTATTATTCTGCTAATGCGTGTTGTTTAGTACAGCTGGCGAGTAGAATGGAACCATTGTGGAATTTTGCAATCAGTTAACAGAAATTAAGTAGTGAATGATAGTGGGCGAAGTGTCGTACCAGCGGTTAGTGCTGCCGAGGTTTTCAACGGTGGTGCGTGCCACTTAACACTGGCATTTCTGTTTCGTAAACTTCAAAATACTGACGAGTTCTCTTTTTTGTGAACAGACTCATTTCTACCCTCTACAGACACAAAACTTTAATCTGTTTGCATTAAGTGATAAATAATTATATGAATTATTAGTGTTCCAGAAGGGGACATCAAGCTGTCCATCTCCTGAAGACAGGACATGGATTGGGAAATATATTAAACACATATATCTTCCTTAAGGTTCAGCCATCTTCTAAATGTCTTAGTTCTCAGGATTTACAGAGAAGGCAAGACACGTTTATTGACATCACCGGTGTACTTCTTAAAGAAGTAATAAAAACTCGAACTAGGGAGGCTAAATACTCAGTATTATACAGAACTAACGAACGGATTGAACTGAAAGGTCTCCAGTGGAGAAATGAAAAATGCTACAAAAACGTCAATGGATAAGCATTTAGTGATGATATCAAACTGTATTCCTTTTCATGTTAATTTTTTGTTACTTTCCAACATACACACTCTGTCCAAAAAGAAACCGAACTTTTCGAAAATAGAAGATATCAGTGGCGCCACCTGTTGTATCTTTTTGTTGTCGAAAGCGGCAACCTTCATTAGTGTTGTGTCAACTGTTTATGACGTCTGTTTCATTACAAGCCGAGTTATAGTACCAAGAGGGACAGTGTGTTTTGACGACTGTCGGAAAATGAGTTTCAAACAGAGAGCTGCGATTGACTTTTGTGTTAAACTTGGTAATAGTTTTACCGTAGCGAATCGAATGCTTCAAAAGCATTTCTGTTTCGTACAATTCAAATTACTGATGAGTTCTCTTTTTTTGTGAACAGACTAACTTCTACCCTCTACAGACACAAATCTCATCTCATCGTTCGAACATTGTGAGACAGCTTTTGAGCAAAAACCAAGTTTGTGTGTTGGATCACTCGCCGTATTCATCTGATTTAACATCCTGTGACTTCTTTCTCCTCCCCCGACTTCATTTGCCTATGAAAGGAAAGCGATACGACACCATTGAAAACGTCCAAGTGGCAGTAACCACGACCCTCAACAGTATCCCAAAAACCGATATAAAAAACTCATTTAACGAATTAATTGGCCATGCCAAACGCTGTATCGAAGCTGAAGGGGAGTATATTGATTGAAATAAATGACTTGAATAATTATAATTGGCCTGTGATTTATTTTCTATCAAAAGTTCGGTTTCTTTTTGGATAGAGAGTGTATTACTAATGCATTAGCTGATCTTTGCAGTTTCTAAATTACCATCTAGTTAAACTATTTCTATACTTAAGTACCGTATATCATTCTTCTGCATGCATGTGTGTCTTTAGTCCAACATTGAAATTATTCATGATAGGTTTTCTCAAGATAAGTTAATAACTTCTTCTGACATGCATCCCTATTGTTACGTACAAATGCTCTTTATTTTCGAATCTTTCCATCACAAATTCACAATTAAATAACGGCACACCTTAATGGCATCCCTACCCTTGAAGCGGTAAAGAGGCTTAGGTACACCAATGACCTCAACAGCTATGCGAGCAGTAAGTGAGCTACTGAAAGCGCCTCACTAGTGCGACAGGTCCAGAAGTAGGTGCAAGACTAAGAGATACCTTGGTCCACAAGTCTGAGGCGGACGGTGCGCTACCACACCATCCGCTGATGCTGGCAACCACAAAATGTAAATTATTTCTACAATTTAGACGCTTAAACTGTATGTTTCATCATACAGAAAGAATGGATTAGGACTAGGAAAGGATAAAGGTACAAAATTGGGAATATCGGACATTTCAAAAGTAGTTGTAGGTAATGTAAGAACTTTAACAACAAAGGAATTAGGATTACTATTAATTATGGCCTTGATAATAGGAACAAAAAATATTGAAGGGGAACAAAAGCCATAAAATGGTTTTATTATGTTACGTAGTGGAGTGAAACAACGCACCAGAACTTTTAGTGGTGTGACCATTTTAATCAATAATAAATAAATTTAATAAATCGACAAATTTAAATGGAAAAAAATAATACAAAAGTACAATTTTGTAAATGATGAATTATAACAGTTAAATTTAAAACAAATACAAGCTCTTAAATATCACCGGAGTAAATGCGCATCTGCAATAACGGTAGCATTAAGATCTCCTTCTATTAATGCATAGCCAATAAAAATGGCTATACATTAATAGAAGGAGATCTTAATGCTACCGTTTGTGCAAATAACCCAATCTCAAATGTCTTAGGAAAATATGGAGAAATCTGCATGAATAACAATGGTCAAGAACTATTAGAATAATTTTATTTAGTAATTAATAAGAAGAATTTTAAAATAACCAATAATTTTGTTTTCAAAAAGAAAAACAAATAAATATACTTGGAATAGCAGAAGAACATGATCTATTAATTGGTTATATCATTAATGATCAGAAACTAGCTCCACGTGCGAGAGATGTACATGTTTAGAGAGGAAGTGAATTTTTTTCGGATCATTATTTAGTAATCTCTAAAATGGAAATACTAACAAAATGGAGTCAAGGAACAAAACAGAAAGTATAACACGAAGATAGAATTGAAATACCTCGTTAATAATTTTTTCGGATCATTATTTAGTAATCTCTAAAATGGAAATACTAACAAAATGGAGTCAAGGAACAAAACAGGAAGTATAACATGAAGATAGAATTGAAATACCTCGTTAATAATATAATAATACCAAGTTCTAATAGTTCTAATAAGAACTGGGAGATGGACTGAGTCCTTGACTCTTTATCCCGTCATCTGAATGAAGACAATCTGTATGGATGGGGTGGTATTGAGCTAAAAGCTCTAGTCATGGCTGGGTAACGGCAATAGCCGAGCCTCAGTTAAAGCTTCATTGGCTACAGCATTGCCATTTGTTACCCTGATTAGTAAGTAAAGAGTAAAATCTCAAAAAATCGGACGATCTTTAGGCACATCATAGTGGGCGAAAGACCGTCCATGTCTCAGCGTTGGTTCCACTTAATGACGGCCGCCCCATCCTAGCACCCCGATGGGCTCCCCGTTTAAGCAGAACCGCTCAGCGTTGGTTCCACTCAGTGTCGGCCGCCCCATCCTAGCACCCCGATGGGCTCCCCGACTACTGAGCAGAACCGCTCACATTCCGAGGAAAATAATTCACCGACAAGAACCCCTCAGCGGGCCGTGCCGGAGAACACCTTCCCCGGAGACTCCAGGTGCTCCCTTAAGGCAAAAACCCTAAGGGAGCGAACTCAAAAACTCACACCCAGGATAACAGCAACAGCCGAACCTCAGTTTACTTCCTCGGTTCAGCATTGCTAATTGTTACCCTGATTAGTAAGTAAAGGGTAAAATCTCAAAAAATCGGACGATCTCTAGGCCACTTCTTAGTGGGCGAAAGACCGTCCATATCTCAGCGTTGGTTCCCCTCAGTGACGGGCTCCCCGACCACTGAGCAGAACCGCTCAAATTCCGAGGAAAATAATTTAATTCCCCGGCAAGAACCCCTCAGCGGGCCGTGCCGGAGAACACCTTCCCCGGAGACTCAATGTGCTCCCTTAAGGCCAAAACCCTAAGGGAGCGAACTCAAAATCTCACACCCAGGATAACAGCAACAGCCGAACCTCAGTTTACTTCCTCGGTTCAGCATTGCTAATTGTTACCCTGGGAGTCCTAAGAAGGACTTTTCCTAAGCATAATAATACCAAGTCCTTATGGTCCTTATAATAAGGACTGGCTTAAAGGGGCGAAGCAAGAATGCTTTTCATATTCCCCGTTATCTGTAGCGGACAGTGTAGGGATAAGGTTATTGAGCTATTATTAAAGCTCTGATCATGGCAGGAGGGTAACAGCAATAGCCGAGCCTCAGTTAGAGCTTCATTAGCTACAGCATTGCTATCCATTACCCTCCAAGGGTATTGGATTGAATGAATCAATCATCACCGCATCTCACCACCCAATAATACCAAGTTTGTAGCGAACAGAACTTATTTCCCTTCTATGAGAATTGTCAAGAGGTGTTCTAATAAATTACTAAATATATGAAGAGTCAAAGGCTTCAATTCAGCGACATAACTTATTTATGTTAAGGGATATTACATCCCATATTGTTTCTTAGCTGAATAAGAAATTCAAAGAGCCTCATGCCGAAAATAGGAACTATATAAAGTTCGGCGATTCCAAGCGTAAGCAATTGTCGCCGAATTGAAGCCTTTGGCTCCTCATATATTTAGTAATTTATTAGGACACCTCTTGGCAATTCTCATAGAAGGGAAGTAAGTTCTGTTCGCTACAAACTTGGTATTATTAACTAGGTCTACCTACTCATTGATGAGACCTCAATAAGGGTTGAAACCGGTCTGGGTAGTGACCTTCTCTCATAATGTAGAACACTAATACATCTCTTAGGTGCTAAGTTCACATTATGGGTAAATATCGAGAATAGCGATCGGACTTGCTCCACCTTTGCTATGAGTTGCCTCAGCTTGCACTACCTTAAGGGTCAGTTGCTGCACTATCGAATTTTCTCACCGTCTCGGTATTAGTAATGCTAATATCAGATTTAAGACTACTTTTATTTTTTAACTGATAAAAGACTATCTGTGTAATGTTCCATTCTCCATATAATTGTAGTTTTCAGAAGCATTCATTTTACATTTCTCACATTTATTCCCTTTTTTATAGATTGGAACTATGAGGTCCTCTTCAGTCATCGGGATTTTGACTCACTGACCGTACCTCCTGAATTATGCAGTGTAGCAACGGTTTTATACCTCCATATATGAGCATTTATGGTGGAATTTCATCTACTCCGGCTGCATTGTTACATTGCATGCTTTTGATAGCTTTTTCTAGCTGAAGTATTCATATGTTCTCTTCTGTGTATTCCTCTTGAAATTTTTCTAGTAAGGTTCTGTCGCAGGTTGTTTCGTTTAACAGTCTTTCAAAATTTCAAAGTAATTACTCCAAACATCTGGGATATCCTTATCTTCACTTTTTCAAATCAACTTTATCATCTTTAATTTCTTTTACAATACTTCATTCTCCAGTTCGTAGCTTTTTCCATAGCCTGTAGAACACTTTCCCGTCTTCCTAATATTTCTTTTTCAAATTCTTCCCAAAACTGTTGTTCTTCTACCCTTACACATGGTTTATCTCAACGTTTTTCTCTGTATTCTTTTAGGACGACAGTTTCTTTATCTTCTTATGTTCTCCATGGTATTTTAATTTTCTTACCTTGCAGACAACTTTTCCACATGTCTTCCTAGATGAATCAATTAATGTTTTCTTCAGTTTGCCACAAAGACACCATAGCTAATCTGGAACGGTTACATTTTTTTCCAGTGTTGGTAGAGTTAAGTTTCCAATTAGCCTCTAAGAACTTCTAAACTCTATTTCTTTTTAAAAGTTGCTTACATGCTGTTCTTTTCAATGCGATATCCATTTTATCCTGAGTACTAAGCGATGGTTGCTTCCAATTTCAAATCCTCTGTACACACTTTCGATCCTGAACTAGCATTAAGATATCACCAGCGAACAATAGTGTAGTCCATGAGGTTTTTGTTATTTCTTGTCTCTTTTCTCATTGTGAATTTGTGTACATCCATCTTTATGTTGAGACATTGTCTTAATAATGACTAGTCCATATTCTGAGCAGAAATCCAGGAAATACTTACCGCTTTATTCTTTTCTGCAAATTTACCCAAAACGTTCCTATATGCCTGCTGGAATTCATTTTCTACTGGAGATCTACAAAAAGGATCTTTTTTTTTTCATTTTCTTTATGTAAGCTGCTTGCTCAAATTATTCGATAAATTCCTCCGCTTCTTCTTCTAAAGAACCTTCTATGGGATGAGCAAAACAAATGGGTTTCATCAATGGTACATTTTACCATTTTGCATCGAATGTTTTACGCATAACTATGCTTGAAATTGCTTTTAAATCATGAAATTTATCTTCATGTTTGGTGTTGAGTGAATGGTTGTCCTTCCCTTTCGTGATCGTTATTGCCTGAATTCAGCATCCAATACTTATTATTTAATAAGATCTGATCCGTTTTTGTCTTCTTTGTTTCAGTGATGCCGATTATGTTTTTGTGGTAGTTTTACAATTCTTCCGAAAATTCGATTATCTTTCCATTAATATTCCGTATATTGATGGTTACTATCTTCAGTTATTCTGATGGTGGGTTTATTCATCTTTAGATGTTGAGTTTTTCCCAGTAAACCAATTTTCGTCCAACATTCGTCCTGTTGTCTATTGCAGACGTTGAATCTTTAGTCTCTATGATCAAGGATAGATCGCTTTATTTGTGTATGAAAAGCAAATACCTAGTTTTTCGTTTAGTGAAAAATACTGTAACTCAACAAGTTCCACCTGAAGTGTGCTCGTGATGAATTACCTCTTATCAAGGTAAATTAAATATTTGATAACAGGACTAAAATATTTCAAAAACCAAAGATGATAACAATCTCACAGATGGTCGATGAAATTCATCTTCTAACAAAACTCATTTAAATCCCAGCTTTGGATTAGAGCCCATGATCTATTCATTGGAGAGTGGGTATTCTCAGTCATCCAGGCGGGTAGAACTATATAATAACATTTCTATTGGAATATAATCTTAAACATAAACTTGTCCAATACTGCAATACTAATATTGATACTATTGAGCTTAGTTGATGTTGACGGAGCTCTGTTTTTGGGAAGACGTGGATTAAAATTCTGTCTACCATGTGAGAAACTTTTATCAGGCTTCTTCAATTAAAGGTAAATTATCTGTTCTCATTTTTCTATAAAAACACTCATTAATGGGATTCAGCAGAGAATTAACAAGCTGTGTACATTAGTTACATAAAATTCCAAATTAAGAGACTCTACCCAACCCAAACGGATAAGAACTGGATGGTTGGAAATTATTATTGCTCTTTTACTGTTAATAAATATGATAAATTGATACAACGAATAAAAATATTGTTTTTTTTTTCTTTCGCTGTCCACATAATTTTTAGCAGAACATGTCCGCAGATTCTAGTAAAGACAAAGAATGAAAAAAATTCTTCGAAGGAGATTCATTCATTTCTGAAGGATATGTTGAAGTGATAAATGATTTATATACAACCTGTACAGATAATATACAGTATTCGGAATGTTTCGCTCTTATTCAAAAAATATTACAGAAAATGTAGTTTAATTCTGATTTTAAAAATTCTTGTAGATTTTTAAAGGGAGGAGTTTTAGCCCTAAATTTCTATAGATTGCATTACTCTGAATGTATTGACCTTCGGCATTGCAGAAATATTAATGCAATCCCTAGTAGGCGTGAATAGATGACGACATCATGAGAATATTAGATACCTCTATCTTATTCATAATTAGAACTAGTATTATTGATTGAAATCATTTTAGTTCTGACCTTGTAGGCTCCTTGTAAACAGACTATGGTCTATTTTCGGTAAATACGATTTACCAAAAAAAAAAAAAACTTTTTCGTTCTGTAGATAAACTTCCCGTAAAAATAGGGAGAGGTTCCATCAAAGTCTTTCTGATGATAATGTAGCATAAAGTATTACGAAGGCTAAGCGTGAGACAGTTGATTTTTGATATAAAGAACATCATGTGAGTAAAGACATTCAGTAACTAGGTCTTATCTGTTGGTATGTACGTCGGAAACAATTTACGCCTATTTTAGGTTCATTTTTATTACTACGTAACACCTCCAAGGAGTGTAAAGTGGTAGGACATGGTACTTCATACAGTCACTGTCTACATTACAATGTTTACTCATTTTATTTTAAAAAGGAATGTTTTAAATAATTTATGTCAAACTAGACTATCTTAAGTAATAATTTCTGATAAATTTATGTCAATATGGAGTGGTTAGCATATCCGTTCTCCAGCCAAAAGGCTGCTCATCCAGCATGGATATTTGTGATTGTCTGTGAAAATATTAGTGGTGGTGGTAGGTGGTAAATGGCGTTGATAGATGGTGGTAGATGAAGGTAGTTGCAATTGGTGGAGTGGTGGAGACAGAGAGCTGTAGAGTAGGTACCCTCCCTTGATGATATTTTGGACTCCCTGGCGGTGTTACGTAATAATAATAATAATAATAATAATAATAATAATAATAATAATAATAATAATAATAATAATAACAATATTTTATATACTGTAATACGAGTATGTTGTGGGACTATATAGAGAATCCTGGCTTGACAGATGCATTCGTATATGAATTCTCCCCACAAAATTTTTTCACGGGGAATTTTTTCACGCCTCCAATAAACATGATGGTTGTAGTCTCGCGCCGAACGATAAAATTCATCAGATTCTGAACAACGTATGTATTCTACAGTGAGATTTCATCCCACAGCCTGTTAATTGAACAACAGATATACTATCCACTCAGTCAACCGGACCAGTGAGTCTATCAAAATATCAAATTACATTTTTTTATGTACGATTTGCGTTTTTTTTAAACCTTTCTGTTATTAGGGCGTTTCACAGGACCGAAATATCTGAATGTTGGCTGCGGACCTACAGTACATTCATTGGCTTTGGCAAGTGCTCATTTCTCTTATCTGATTGCAAGCGACTATTCAGACTCCAACTGACGATACGTGCAGATGTGGATGCAGAAACAACCAGGAATGTTGGACTTTTCGCCATTTTTTATATTACCTCGCTAAAATTGAAGGATTATAAGTGAGTTGTAATTTATTATTTAGTTACTGTGATTATTGCTACATCAAAAAAAATACTTTATTCATATTAAAATACCATTACCATAAAATATCAAACCACAATCACAAAATGTCGATCCTACGTATCCTTAAACTCATTCACTGACTTCGCACTCAGTCCCTCTCTGGCAATACAGACTTCGATGTCTCCATCATATCTTTCACCCCTTCATCTGCTACTTAACAGATGCAGCATCCCGTATTATATAATATCCTCTCAAAGTTAACATTCCACAGTTCTGAACTCATCTTAATGTTTTTTATCCCCATCGAAGCCATGAGACCAAATCTGATGAAGACAGACTAAATGGTGTCGAAATATCTTACAATCGATCGTTTTTGTTGCCGCAAATTAATGTCATTCTCGTTATTCCGACAATCTTCTGTATCATCTTAAGTATTACTTTGCATTCCTTGAGCTGCAATCTGTTCAAAATTATCCCCCCAATCGCTTGCTTATTCTACTTCATGAAATTCGTTTTCACTAACATAGTACACCTGATTCTGTCTCCATGATTCAAAATTCAAACGTTTACACTAATCGGATACTATATCATTAATATATTAATTAAAGAGCAGTTTTTCCCAACACAGAACCTTAAGGATCCTCGCTTGTCACCTCTTTCTGAAAGGGAACTGCCTCACACACAACAGGTTAATACCAATTACCTTGCCACTCTCCAGCGCCTATCACCAATCTACTATCAATCCTCATTCCTCGCAGTTTTAAAGATGGTAGAGTACTTACTTTATCAAATGCCTGTTGCAAAATCAAGCAATATTCTTAACATAATGGAATCAAAGAACTAACAAAGGCCTTCTTTAACGAACCCATGTTGTCTTTCCGAGAGATTCTTTCTCCAATTAAATAATGTACTTTTTATTTTATTTCCAACTTCTCAAAGATCTTCATTGCTCTCCCAGAAATACACAGGCAATATGGCAATATGATGTATTTGTTTTGGAACCATCTTAGTGTATGATAGCTGTACAATCATTCCATCTTTCCTCCAGGAACGTTTTCTTGCCAGATGTTCAAGTGATAGGTTTAATTACTTCCTCACTTTATTCTGTTAAAATGCATAACCTCCTCATCCTGTCCAAATCATTTAGTGCCATCACGTTTGCTCAATAATGTGAACATTTCATATTTCTCTTCTATCACCATAGCACCCAAGCGCAACAATCAAACACGCAAACATTGAATATTTTTATGATATCTTCTGCCTTGCTCAAATTGTTCTCATCCTAAACAACTGTAATTCTTTCGGTCACCATTTATTTTACTAGAACATAACTGAAGAAGAACTTGGACAATTTTCTTACCTTTCTGTGCCATTTCTTCTTTCATCTTCTAATTTCTTACTTTTAATTGACTGCAGATCAGATGATGCCACCAGAATACATCCAGTAGTATGACCTCATCAATTCTTTCCTCTGTCTAGAAGTCGAATGTCCAGACTGGGAAACATTTGGTAAAGCTATAAAGAGTATTGCTTCTGTTCTTCGTCAAGGGGGTAGCCTCCTTCTGATGGGGGTTTTTGGGTCCAGCTGGTGGGCAATAGGAGACACTAAAATGCCTGCTCTTACCCTAGATAAGGAAAACATGGAGACGGTATTTGCCGACGCTGGGTTTGGTAATCTTTCTTGGAATTTGGGGAGTCAGCCTGAGGAAAACCACAATGGAATCAGGAAACTTTACACAAATGAATTTTGTGGTGGCAGAAAAACTGTAATAATTATTATCTATTTAAGAAGAAATTGCGTAAAGGTTTCGTACACCAGATATTGCATTTTATTTGCAGGATTAATATCATACAGTTATATATGTATTTTTAATTAATTAAAATCTAACTTACACCCAACAAGTGACTGAATAAAATAATTGTGATATTGAAACATTATAATGTAAATTCAGCATCTCTATATTTCTACATCCAACGCTTAAAGAGCAGGGAAGTTTACAAAATCAATTGCTCATGTTAAATCAAGGATTTATAGAAAACCATTTTTGTTGTTCGCTCCTATTAAACTAAGCTAAACGGAGTTAACATATGATGAGAGTTTTGTATTAGGCTTAATAATAGCATACGCGAATGTTATCTAGCAGACGCAGATAATTGTAAACGTGTCCAATTGTTACTATTGTTTGAATGTTATCAGTGCTTACGGATTGTGATATCATAATCTGTGATATTATTAAAGCATTGAATTGATAATATATTTTAGAAATGTAGAAGGTATTTTACCTTAGGTAGAATAAATGTTAAAAATACCAAGCAATTTTAAACCTGGTTTTACTCCATTTCCCAAGTAAGCAAACAGACAAATAAGTCAAGTTTGCGCCAGCAAGTGATGCAAGTCTAGCTGCACTACTTGTAGGATCAGCTAGACTTGCATCACTTGCAGGCGCAAACTTGACTTATTTGTCTGTTTGCTTACTTGGGAAATGAAGTAAAACCAGGTTTAAATTTGCTTGGTATTTTTAACATATATTTTAGAAAGATTTTATTTTTCATAAATTATATTAAAGGATTAATGATAAAGGATTAAACTAAATTTATTATAGTCTAACTAAATGCAAAATAAGCTTCCAATAGTTCGTGATATTTTTTATTATAGTTACTGTAAACTCGGATTCATATTATTAGAATGACTCGCTACTTTTTTCAAGTTTATCAATCAAGAATGAGTGAGAAATCGAAATCAAATGATTTGTCCTTTAACACTAACGTAACTTAATGTCGTGACCAGGGGCGGCTCGTGCATAGGCACTGCGGAACTGCAGCACCCCGAATTTTTATCGATATTTATTAATTTATTTATATTTGCTTGTAATATTTCATTTTATCATCGACAATCCTATACAATTCTCGTATTTTGTAAAAAAAAAAATAATAATAATAAAAATCCATCTTTTAACACTTAGGAGGGCGAAGGACCCTAGCAGTACTGTAATTACTACAGTGTCAATTGCTATGACGCCAAGCATATGCACGTCATAGTGAGATGTGCGCTATTAGCGTAATGTGGCACTGTCCGTCGTGCAGTTCCACTGTTGTTTATATGCAGTTTGCGCCAGTAGTAGAGTGTTCGTAGTGCTTATCGTGTTTACTCCGTCTCTTTAAATATTTGAACATTACAATTAAAGACATCACATTTGTTATAGTAATTTTTAAGTAATTTTGAATTATACTAAATTATACTAAAGGTATAACTTGATCGATAATAAACAGTATTGTTTCATGTTTAATTTTTTTTTTAATTTTTACCATGATTTTTGATATTTTATCCAAACACGTATACACTTTACTTACAGTGTGTATGTTTCGAAAGTTGCAGCACCCCACGCTTTCATGTCGCGAGTCGCCACTGGTGTGACAGCATTTTGAGGAAAAATTGATTTTCTTCTTAGAAATGTGATAAGAGAGATAGCCACAGGTATTCTCGGTAAGCTATTACCGAGAATACCGTACTTTGGTTGAATTATATTATTGGGGAAAAATGCATAGATTTGATTTATTGACGCGATCTGTGTGTTGTCCTCGACATATTTGTATTGCAATGGAGAATTGAGATACTACTATATTTACACTCAAAAAATAATCAAGATTTTACATTAAAATGATTTACTTTAAGGTTCGAAAGAATCTTATGTAGGTTAAAATATAAATATAAAAATTATCGTTTTCCATGCATTATAAGTATCATAAAAATATATAATAAACATTTCATTTAAATGGAAATTTTTCCCAGTTAATAGCGATAAAGTCATTGATGAAATCACTGTAACAGAAATGTAACAAAACCAAGTCCAAGGCGATTTTTATATTCAATGAAAATAACTGACAAAAGAGAGTAGAAAAACTTTCAATACAACGATAACGTTGCTATTATTCTGAAATACAGAAAACAGTGATTTATTGGGGAACAGCTTATACACACCATATAAATAATTTATATGATGTGTATAAGCATTTTAGTGATGTTCAAGTTCATGATTAAAATACAGGGCCTCAGATCTTTTGAACACAAAATCACAGCAGGTGTCTCCCATGCAAGGTTCCTTATTATCTCTTTTGCTATTTTCCATTTACATGGCCGATAATCCCCTTAGGATTCAACCATATCTACTTATTATATAGATGATACCGCAGTTCTTACTAGATCACTCAATTCCAAATTAATAAGTAAGCGTCTACAAAATATGTATTTCAATTTCAAATTATTTTGATAGACAGTTACTTAAATATTAATCATTATCCAATTAATTAGACATTTCTCTCGTATTTTGCATGCCACGTTACGTTGACCTGGTAGGATGGAAATGAAGCTCGTGGTTTTCACTCCCTTAATCAGATACTAAAAGATTATCAATTGGGATGGTCAATGAGCATAAAGTTCGCCATTATGATCTCTACGAGTTGCATTTAGATCTGATTCAGCAAGACTGTGTTTGAACTTTTTTGTTTTATGATATCGTGTTCATTACAGTCAAATAAGAGAGTTGCATTAATCGATTAGGAAGGGTAGCTGCTTGTGAGCAGTGTGTTATAGGAAAGCTAGAAGATCGGGGATTTCAGCCTCTCGATGAAGTTATTTGTTTGTGCATCTTGTCTTATTAAACATATGTTATGCCATCAAAAGTCATGCGTCAGCATTTGTTCTGGACAGCTTGCTTCTTGATGTTGTAGAGTGATGTGCGATTCCAGGCATGTGGTCCGCATATCAGTATTGATCTGATGACTGATTTGTAAAGAAGCAATTTTTTGTCTGAACTTAACCGATTACGTCTATTGATCAGCGGGACAAGTTGGACAGTTGCTTTATTGGCCTTGGAGTAAACATAGAATATATGGGATCCAAAACGGAGTCTTTTATCAAATTGTATTCCCAGCTATTTGGCTCCTAATTACTCTCGTATGGGGGAATTAATCATATACTAAATCATCAGGTGATGTCTTCATACTCGTAAATAAAACTGCAGCACTTTATTCAGCATTAACGTCAATTGCACACTAATTGCAGAGTTATTAGCATCTTAACCATCAACTAACTGAGTTTTATGTTTCATTTTCAAGTGTATATTCTAATGCAACTAAGAAATGACTTCGATGTATACAGTAATGGCAGAAGACTTGCGATCTGGAGAAGATACGGTCACCGAAATGGAGACGTCTCAATTAATAGTACTGATAATGACAACAATTGCGTATCTGTATCTTCTGACAGTCTTCAGCAAGGTACCACGTTAAATCCAGTTGCATATACCCGTCCATTCTACTGTTGGATTAATCAGTACTCAAGCGCATCGTCTCACAGAATCGTGGTCATGTGGAGATATTCAAATATTATTTCATTATTTGAACGAACTCTTGTTTCACCTTTTACTCAAGCTTCATGTCAAGATGGTCATGGCTGCATAATAATGTATTTGGATACATCCGGGCGGTTGCTTTAATTCAGCCAGGTGATACATGATCAAGCTTCTACTACAAGTCCTGAGTATCATTCAAACGTTGCACGAGTGAGTTCATCATTCATGGATTCCCTTGACACAATATCATCTAATCAGCTTCTGATTAGAAGTCGATGTAAAATCAGATCATAATGATCTGTATGTTGTCGTTTATACCATATAACTGCACTTTGCAAGGGACATAGGCTACAGGCCTTCGGGCGTATAGGCCTACTGCTCGCATATGTCTTGCTACCCAGAGTTTGTCGAGATATCCACGTACATGTGCATGAATGGAGACGACATGCAAGCTGATCTGCTGTGGTGCATCGATTACATTTTGCAGTTATAACTCAAAACCTGTTGTTTATGCTCGTGGTAGAGTAACAGCATACTCTTAACAAACCCTGGAACACACTCTACGCTGCGTAGAGTCCGGATACAAAACAATATGAGATGGTAAACTCTCGGGCAATATGTAATTCTGCGGCCTTCTTCAAGGTTTCCAATAATTCTTTCCCCCCGTGAAATCATCTAGATGATGTCTTTGAGACATTACAAGACATCCACGTTTGCAACTTGATTCCTTCGCGAAACGAGCTTCTTTCGAACACAATTCGCTAAGCGCAGCCTTTTGTCTTTTATTGTGTTGAGTGCTACCACGTGATCCCTTTGCAGGTGAATCGAAAATTTGAATGTGTATCCGCTTTCTACTCGACATTGTCAGTTACACAAATTGTTACAATCTGAATAGTCTGAATTTGCGGTTTGTAATATCAGAAATAGTGTTCGTCCTTAGGTTTTGAATATCAATGTATTAATGGGAATTTCCAGCAAGGCGGTTAATATTCGCACCAGATAACAGTAATGTTGAAGAGAAAACTACTTTGTAATTATTTGGGGACTACTGCCATGCGAATTTTTGAAGTCGGCGAAACGTCCCAACTCCTTCATTGCGGTCTTACTAAGACTTTGTAAAGTCATACCAACACTTGAAAAGATCCATATGGTCACCTATAGTTTATGAAGATGAGGGAAAACTGTCGAAGAGGTCTAGTATCGACTCACAAATCATATCTGGCTTGTAGAATTCTGTGTATGAAGTCAGAATGAAGTAGTCGTATTAAAAGTTTGAGAGTTAGAAGAAGAGAAACTATGATGTAAATATTGAAGCCAGTAAGAGGTTCTTACAGTATAGATTCAAGTGAAATTTTGAAGCTAATGGAAACTTACAAACTCCTTTCAGAAGTTTGTAAGTCTCAATCATATCACCCCTGTTTCTTCTGTTTGCTAGTGTATGCAAATATCTACAAATTCACAATCTGTCTTCCTAATCAGCATTTCACAATCCTTATGTCATTATTAACACTCTCCTTTGTACTCTCTATAATACATCAGATACTCTTATGTGGCGAAGCTCATATCACAACGAACTGCTGTTTAATCATATCATCAATCACCGATTATCGAATCATATCACCAATTACGATGAATCTGTATTTGACTTCTTGATAATTTGCAAAATGCAGTAGAGATTTGATCCCCAGTTTACTGTATAGTGCAACAGCACTCTTCACAGCACTGTACATATCACGTGTTCATGCTATCAAATAATGGCAATCGTTTTGGAGCTTTGGATAAGATAAGATAAATAACCGTACATTATTATTATTATTATTATTATACTGTACATAATTCAAAGCCAGTGTAGCTCAGTGGAAGTGATGTTTGCAACCACTTCGTTAGGTTGCTGAAGAGAAACGTTCAAGTATAGTTATTCACTGAAAGAACTTTTTCTAAGCATTTCTTCGACCGGTTCCCGAGTTATTCGTGCACGGGCAAGCAGGTTTCTTACTCCAGGAAACCTGAGATTTTCGTCCCGTAAACTCAAGGAAACCGACATTAGAACCCATACTATATCAGACACGAACATATCGTGTTAGGCTTACGTACTAAGAGATGACAGTAGATGTTCGCCAGTCGTCGGTTGCCGCTTAAAATTAGTGATAATCATGGGCCAGCTATCACTGATTGGCCACCGGTGGAGACTGAACTGCCCACTCAGTCTCCAAAAGCTAGATAGGATTAAAAGGACTCTCCTACTTTCTGTGAGGGAATAAAAGGATTAGCTGATTTTTTTGTTTATTTCATACATAATTCACATACATTAGAAGTATTTTTGTTTAACGAAAGCTAAAATTACAGGTAGATTTAAATTTACTTCAGAAATGCTAAATTTCGTCAAAATTCATCCTGTCAAGAGAGGACATATTAATGCAGACAGATGAACAAAGTAATACTGATAGAATGTGTGGGTAATGTTAGTGAACTCATATCAAAACGACCGAATATCACCTGGAATAAACTTGACACAACTGAGGTAGCAAACTCCTGTAACCTGCACGATGCTCACAATTCAAATGAACTGAAAAGGTAAAATTCTCTTCTCCTATCACAGATAAAATTTAAGCGATACTTAATCACATTCTCTAGGTTATTTTTCAATGGATAATTTCCAAAATCCTTTGTTTACTCTCATAGATATTTTCTTGGAGATTCTGTTACAGTAATATTAGTCACGTCAACCTGGTTGTCCAAGTGGTTAGTGTATCCGATTTCTTGCCTAAAGGTTGCAAGTTCGAATCCCACCGTGGACATGGATGTTCCTGATTATCTCAATCTTCCCACAATGGGACAAGCCTTCAGATAGCAGTGAGGAAGATACAAGCTGAAAAGGCAATAAAAGGCATAAAAGGTATAAAAGGCAACAAATTCTCTGATTAAAATTCATTTAACGTTATTTTTATACACATATTTTAACTGTTGAAAGCACACAAAGTCAGACAGTTAATTAAAATAAGTAAACTTATTTACTAAACAAAGTGTAGTAGTTAATTTTCGAATCAACCTTTTTGAAAGCGAACAATCTGTTGTAAAAGGGGGAGAATTTGGAACTGTAGGACATAAACACACACGTCCACTTATTCATTGAAGACCAGAGAACACTTACAAGCACTTGCATTGAAATGAGAGAGAGTCAGTATCGTATAGCTGGCATCGTAATAATAATAATTTTAAATGCGGAAGAATCTTAATTATAGTCCTCCGGTTGCTCAGATACAAGGTCAACTGCTAAGCAGCCTTCCTAATTCAAGGTTGTTAATCATTTTTCCTCTAGCCTAAGTTCCATCTCTTCATGATGGCTTCTATTTTCATCCCGGAAAATAGACGAAACCATAAGAACAATCAGACAAGCACGCGCACACACACTCACACACTGACACACAATAGTCTATGATATTTCGGTGGTAATTCAAACCAAATGGCTCCTTCTCTATATCTAGGCCTATACATTGTATGCATGCAAAATTGGCTATTTTAAAAAAAGTGTACACATCAAGTTCATTCAGAGAGCCACATTCTGATTTCAATAATCATTTTTAAAATAACGACGACATAATTAAATAGAAGCTGGTTTTTCCGGATGCTGAGAAAATCACTGATAACCTTGGCCCAGTAATAAGCGACAGTCATGATATCTATGGAGATCTGAAATAATACCAGGCATAATAATCCCTGAGGATAATTGCAATTAATGAAGCCAGCTGCATATTTTATACTGCAGTGAAGTCACGTGTTTATTTTATATCATTCTAGAGCACTGTTTCTGAACGTGGGTGATAGAAAAGTTGGCAGGATACCACAATACCCTTTCAGAAATTGCCTCGGTTTTCAGTTGACTTATGAAATCACATGATCACCATCATGAGGCTTGCACTCTCATGGTTGTACTAATATGCACACCACTACTTGCGTATGACTGCGAATGCTAACAGCCTTTGTTTTCCTCTTCGTAAGGTGCCGATAGTTTTCTGAACTTCAGCGAGCAGATATTTCTGAACTTCAGCTAGCAAATATTTCTGAACTTCAGCGAGCAGATATTTCTTAACTTCAGCGAGCAGATATTTCTGAACTTCAGCTAGCAGATATTTCTGAACTTCAGCGAGCAGATATTTCTGAACTTCAGCGAGCAGATATTTCTGAACTTCAGCGAGCAGATATTTCTGAACTTCAGCTAGCAAATATTTCTGAACTTCAGCGAGCAGATATTTCTGAACTTCAGCTAGCAAATATTTCTGAACTTCAGCGAGCAGATATTTCTGAACTTCAGCTAGCAAATATTTCTGAACTTCAGCGAGCAGATATTTCTGAACTTCAGCGAGCAGATATTTCTGAAATTCAGCTAGCAAATATTTCTGAACTTCAGCTAGCAAATATTTCTGAACTTCAGCGAGCAACAATAAAATGTTGTAGTAATTTTTTTTGTTTTTTTTCGTCATAAATAATAAAAGATATTTTGGTGCAGGAGATAAAACATCTCGCTTTTGCGTTAGATAAAAACGGCCACATTATTCATGCATAATATATTCACTGCTTAAAGATATATTGTTTTTATTAATATTATTATCATGGTCTATATACGACATCCAACAGAAAAATGCTACCTTCCCACAGTATTATTGTTTAATACAAAGATTTCATTCCTATTTGATTTTGTAATTTAAACATGATGAACAAAGTGCAATGATTGTACAGGGGGGGGGGGGGGAATAACTAAATAATGGGCGAGAAGCTTTATTCTAGAAATAGGAAGTCACATGATTTTCTTTTACTTTATACTGGCTGTATTACATGATTGATTTTAATTTTTTTTCTTACTCTGTTTTATCTTAAACTCTTGTCAGATTGTTATTTTTTTTTAGAAAAATCTGCTTGATCTTATCAACATTTAACGCAGCTAAAAAGGGGAATTATGTACCAATACCTTGCAAAATAACCTTGAAAATAAATCACGTGTTTCCACTTTTTTTTGTGGTAGATGAAGACTGGTTTACATTCCGAGATATCATTTAGCGTGTCAGCTTCGAGTACTTCAGATACGTTCACTAATACATCTGAATCAAGGTAGGTTTCATATTCGGTGATTCTGAAATGAGTTTACCAAAGAAAACATGCATTCAGAATTTGTTTCGATTATACATTCATCAAATGTCTGTCACTTGATGAATTAGTTGAAGGTTCGTTTCAACTAATGTAGTATTTAGAATATTTTTTCATCTTTATTTCTGATTATTTACATATGTACAGTATGCAACGTGGGTAATTAGAAACCGTTCATTTTTAATTATAACTGTATTTGAGGATGATGCAGATTTTTAATTTAGTATCCAGAACGCATTGTGTGGGTTGAACTGCATATTTTATCTGGTTTTATAGCACGCTGAAATCAATGCCTGCTGGGAGAGGGGGGAGGGTGTTTTTAAGTATTTTAATCTTGTTGTCTTCATGTATGCGTAGTAGGAAATACTGGGTGTGCAGAGTTACACTGGCGAGTGCATGTTTCTTTAGATATTACAGAAGACTTCACCGGGGCTATATTTCCCCCTAATTTCTAATATTTTCATAGCGGATTTTTGAAATGTCTGTATTTCAAATTTATTTCGTAATTTGTAATTTATTGTATTTGAAGTATGTTGATTGAAGTATTCTCATCTGATATGCAGTTCTGTAGTTCACTGAAGTAGTGTTTAACATAGCGTAATACTTTTACCGCAAATATTTGTATTCTCTCATTGTTGACTCGTGTGTGATATCAACTCTGTGCTCAGAAAATAATTTTTGTATTGCAGCAAATCTTGTGTAGATTTTGTGTGGGGAGTTGGCAAGAACTGAGTGGACGTAATTTTTTTTATTATGATTTGTTGTAACCAAACAAACCCCATCAAACTGCCCTAGTATCTCATCATACACTTCATATTTTCGTTCTTTCGTGAAGTAACTATGTACGTGAATAACAATCGATACCCACAGTCTAACACCTGCCAATAACTTAGTGATCTTTCTCCTCTTATACTGGAGATTAATGTTCAATTAATCTCCGGTATAAGAGGAGAAATTTTGAGAGCTGTGCGTCAAAACTGGTTGCACACTCTAACGTCAACAATCAGTCCGCTTACCACTTAACTTTGTGTCCAAAGCGGCCATATGAACTTAAAAAAAATCGAGATGAGTAGGGTAGAATGCGATAAAGCCGATAACATCAATGACCCACTCTCTGGATGCAAAACTGGAAAGCATAGACTCAACTTCGACTTAAGTCTTGTGAATAGCTACTTAACTGTCTCAGAACACGAAAGCCGCTTAATCCAATTCTTTAATGTATGTTGGCGTCTATCAAAAAACAAAATCCAGAATGAATATGGAAACTCAATTGATTTTCCATTCAAGTGATTTTCCGTAGGGAACTAATTTTTCCAACCATAAAGATCGGCTAGCTTTCTGAAGCCGATACCAGCTATCATTCTAAGGATTTCAGGTTGCTTCAATAATACAATTGCCAATCCTTGAAGTATAATTTCTCAACATTTATGCCCACAAAAAAAAAAGGCTACTGTCCTGCCCTCATTAACCACGCTACCGGCCAGGACGTACATATATGTCCACATTTCCATGAATGCAAAGTGCATATTAAAATTGTAATACCATTGTTATTACATTGAAATTCACGATGGATACGAAGCTAGTAGTAGGGCAGCCCCTACTGACCAAATGCTTCCGGTGGGCGTGGCTTCATGAGTTAAGAATGTCAGGAATTTCCCTGGTGGCATGTGTGTTAATGGCTTCAGTTCTTGTGTGTTGGTTCGCGTAAGGAATTGTGGGTAATATTTTTGGTTCGCGTACGGAATTGTGGGTGACGGTAGAGATAAGGATTAGTGTGGTGATTGGTGGGGCACTAGTGACCAGTTCAAGATAACATAAGGAATCGTGACTTTGGTTGATGACGTCATTGTGTGTGACGTCATGAGTATGGAAGGTTTGTAATTTCCCTGTGGGCATGTGTCAATCTCTTCAGTTCTTGTGTGTTGGTTCGCGTAAGGAATTGTGGGTGATATTTTTTGTTTGCGTATGGCATTATGGGTGATGATAGAGATAAGGATTCGTGTTGTGATTCATGGTGTACTAGTGACCAAATCAAGATAAGATAAGAATCGTGTGGTGGGTGTGTGTTGTTATCAGATGTAGATGACTGACGTTATTTGTAAATAAGTGATGTCGTTATTTTGAATGGAAAAGAGAGATATCTTACAGATAAGGAATCGTGTCGCGAATTGGTGGACACTTATGACCAGATCAAGATAAGATAATGAATCGTGACGTGAATATTTGTTGTTATTGATATTAGAATGTTTGGCATTTTGCTGGGCCACCCTTCTGTCAGAAACATCACATGGTCTTTTTGGTTCGTTTGTTGCATTGTGGGTGATATTTAGAGATAAGAATCGTGACGTTATGTGTTTGAAAATTTCTGGGAAACATATGTCTCTCTGTGATATCACATGCTATTTTGGTTTGGCTATGGAATTGTGGGCAATGTTTTTGAGATAAGTTATCTTGGAATTTTCCCAGGGTGTCACACATCCGTCATTGTCGTCATGTTTTGTGTGGCTGTCTAAGGATGGGTATACTAATTTCCAATACATCATGGGCTATTTCTTTCCTGTTAAAGGTGGGAATTCATAGAGTAGGGTAGAGTCGTGATGGCCGCAGTGTTTCGAGATTTTCTGAAAAATTAGAGAAAGTCGTGTTTCGAGTATTCGGAATAATTTAATTATACTGGTGTCCCTTTAAAACACACACTAGGCATGGCAAGTCACTAGTACATCCATGTTGATAATCTAATATGTACCCTATGATTATTCTTATGGAAAAAAATAAAATAAATGAATAAAAAATTTAAAAAAAATTCAGTATTAGAATTATGCTTACCAAAAGCATACCATCAGTGGTTATTGAAATTACAATTATCAATTGCTATATTTAAGTTAAAAATTAACTTACATTTCTTTCCAGAATGGGAACAACTTGGTACTATCTAGGTTTTCTGAATATTCCAAATTGTTAATTTTTAACATATATTCACAGAACACAAACGCAGTTCACTTTTTCATTATAGTTACTGTGGCTAACATATATTCACACCACAAAACACAGGAGTTGAAAGATATTTCTGTAAATAACCAGAAAAGCTAGTGAACTACTTAATTTACTTTAGTACCCGATTGGTTCTCTGTATTAATTCTTTGCCACTGTTGCTCATGCTATGATTTCCCAAGCTTGGTGGGAAAGTCTGTGCGCCATTTTGTTTAGGAGAAGTGTTATTTCCGGTTTTGAATTCAGATTGCTGTTAGAGTATGAAATTCTGACAAGTGAAATTATTATTTTTTTCCAAATTGACTGGTTATTTTCTGTATTTTACATTTAAAGGTCATATTCTAACAGAATAACTGAGCAAATTTAATAAATATATAAAGTGTATGTGAATTTATTTTCCAACACTGTATATTTCTCATTAAGTCTTAACTTAAAGATATCTCTCTTATCTGGTCGCCAATTTGTTGTACGTAGGTGATGAATCGTGTGTTTTGGATCGAACTCTTGGTTTCCGTTGGGAAATTACCAATATGACTATTAATTTTACCTTCGATTTCTTGAGCTCTTAACCTATTTCTGTAAGTGGAATTAATTTTATTTATTTTTCTTTAGCATTAGTAATTTTAAGTAACTGATATGAGAAAAACAAGGTTTTGAACTCTCTGCAGCATTTTTCTATAGCAATCTTTTTTAGAGTTTTATAACGTGTGATTGGTTTAAAATATCTAATGGCCCTGTAAAATAACCAAACTCTAACTGTATTGTGACTTTTCAGGTGAAATCTTCACCACAAAATTCTGGCTATTAATTTAATACCCGATTATTCCTTTTGCTTCCATCAGTTGTTTCATGAAATATTTGAGGGCTTGCATGAACAAATAAGACTTTTAATTCACTGAGTCAAAAAAAAGTCTCTGGTTACTTTGTGGCATGAAATTTCACAAGGAAAAAAAATGTTGTGGTGTTAAGTTTGTATAACACATCAACGACACCCAATTTGTTCATTTAAATTTACACACTTTGTTTGAATGAAATATTATTTTACAAATTGCATTTACTAAATCTCACAATACAGAAAATAAATTGAAAAATACATCAAAGGTTCTTCCATGGTTGTGGAATTGCCATCATATGGTTTTTGACAATGTGACTCTCATCTGAAAGTTAATTTTTCATTTGGTGTTCATTGGGAATTTATTACTGTAGTAAAATTAAGGGTTGTATATTTATTTCTTTGAAACCAATACATATACTTCTGAGAATTATTACAAGCACAGAATCTTTCGTTATGTTTCCAAAAGCATTCATAAGTACACGTCATGTTTTCATGGTTTGGTCATCCAATTTGATTTAAATCAAGAACAGAACTCCATATTAACCTCGTTAATGTTTTTGATTTTTCTCTTCCATTGGTAAGCAATATGTGATATTTGCATGTTGATTCTATCATCCAATTTCTTAATTTGTCCAGAGGCAGTGAACCAATTTCCCACTTCAGCTGATGGTTATATTTTATTAACCAAGAATTCTGTTTAACTCTTTCAGGTAATTCTTTCCGACTACAAGGTGCTTTTGTCAATGCATATCTTACACTAATTCGAGCAGTAATACAAATTTCTTTAGGAAATAAATTTGAAAAATTATTCAAAAGAAATTGCAATCAATTATAGCAATGCTAACTGAAAATTCGTATTTTTCACCCACTGTCGATGTTTCATAATTGTTTTCCTTACTTCTTCTTCTTAGATTACTTCATATGGCACCACAAATAAATAGTTATTTATTATTATTTCACTGATTACTAGCTCTGATCGTATACTTTATGATAACTTTCATTACAAAATTCTAAACAATTAGAACTTTTCACAAAGAAAAAACTTTCAAAGAATTTGTGGCTCGCCCATTATTTTTACATTACTAAACACAAAACACCACAACACAAAACAGCAGCTGCAGTGGATGAACGATTACCTTAAGTCCAAAGTCACTCAACTCTATTGAATTTTCTTGTAGTACTGTTTCCACATACCATGCCCTACCCTGACCGTTCCTTCAAAAATGAACCTTTTACACAGATGACTCAATGACATGTTTTCACATGCTGTTGGATATATTGTTGGTTGTTTTTACCTTACTTTGTGTGGGAAAAGGTAAATTTGTATATGTATTATCTGGAGAGTACAGATTTTTTTCTATACGAAACTTTAAGAGTTGAAGTTATGTTTTGGGTTAATTAGGTGCTCTCTGTCTCTCTTTCTCTGTAAAACAACCAAATTCTAACAGTCCTGATTTTCGATTATGTGAACGATTTCGATTATGTTTTCAGATAACTCAAATAATATCAATAGGTAGCATTACACAATTTCTAAAATAATCAGTACATGGATATTAGTTTTTAATCCTTTTTTTTCCTGTTCTGGCATTAATTTCACAGTTGTGAATTTTTTAAAAATAATTAAACAGAATTGCATTAAGACATAAACTTGTGGATTTAAATATCAAGTTCTAATCAGAATAACTGAGTTAAAAATTCATTGGTGAAAAATACAACAAAAACACACATCTTTGTTCATTTAAGTTTACAAATGCATATTTTATTTTGCTGAAATACTATTTACAAGTATATTCACTGAGAAAAATTCGAAACATGTAATTACCTAAAAATATTTCACAATATTTAGTTTAGACTCTTAACATTTTCTAAAGAGTTCAATGAATAAAATATTTTGTTTCTCACTGTTTCTTGGTTACATTACATCAAAATAGCTGGTCACACAGAAGAGTTTTTAAATCAGATACCATGGTAACCACACTTCCATACATTTGATATTGTGTGAGTCTGGAAATGACACCATTCCTCCCTAAACATTCTGTGTATTCTTTATACACAAACAGTTTTTGTAAAGTGTTCCTAAATGTCCCAAAATAAAGAATATTTATCGAATTGTATAAAATCTTGAAAGTCTAATTTTACCATTGATGAATTTAAATGATTAGCGATAATTTTCCCCATGATGCGAATAGATGGTAATTCAGTTTCCAAAAATAGTAAATGATTATCATTGTCGTATATTTTTGGTGAATATATCTCAGATTCTTCACAACTAATAGAAAAAACCTTACTTCCATCAGCTCCTGTATCATCAAGTATTAGTCCACATCTTGGCATTTCAGAATATGACACTCACCAAGATACATTTCATAGTCAACTCGTCTTTGCAAGTAGATGAGGATATCAGACCACTTCCTGCATAACCTTTCCCAAGTGGTCCTGGATAAATACATCACAATGTATGTGTCTTCTAAAATAATAATTTGTTTCCATCCTTTTAGAGCTAAGTGAAGAATTTTGTCTCGTGCTATTTTCCTGAAGAAAGAAAATTTCAATGACTTTTGTGGTTAACCCATTATTTTACTGATGGAAGTAAGGTTTTTTCTATTAGTTGTGAAGAATCTGAGAGATTTTCACCAAAAATGTATGACAATGATAATCATTTACTATTTTTGGAAACTGAATTACCATCTATTCGCATCATGGGGAAAATTATCGCTAATCATTTAAATTCATCAATGGTAAAATTAGACTTTCAAGATTTTATCCAATTCGATAAAGATTCTTTATTTTGGGACATTTAGGAACATTTTACAAAAACCGTTTGTGTATATTTACTGACAAAGGAATACACAGAATGTTTAGGGAGGCATGGTGTCATTTCCAGACTGACACAATATCAAATGTATGGAAGTGTGGTTACCACGGTATCTGATTTAAAAACTCTTCTGTGTGACCAACTATTTTGATGTAATGTAACCAAGAAACAGTGAGAAACAAAATATTTTATTCATTGAACTCTTTAGAAAATGTTAAGAGTCTAAACTAAATATTGTGAAATATTTTTAGGTAATTACATGTTTCGAATTTTTCTCAGTGAATATACTTGTAAATAGTATTTCAGCAAAATAAAATATGCATTTGTAAACTTAAATGAACAAAGATGTATGTTTTTGTTGTTGTGTTTTTCCACAGTGAATTTTTTACTCAATTATTTTGATTGGAACTTGATATTTAAATCCACAAGTTTATGTCTTAATGCAATTGTTGTAATTATTTAAAAAAACTCAACTGTGAAATTAATGCCAGGATGGGGAAAAAAGTGTTGAAAACTAATATCCATGTATTGATTATTTTAGAAATTGTGTAATGCTACCTATTGACATTATTTGAGTTATCTGAAAACAATTCGTTCACATAATCGAAAATCAGAACTGTTAGAATTTGGTTGTTTTACAGAGAGAGAGCACCTAATTAACCCAAAACGTGACTTCAACTCTTAAAGTTTGGTATAGAAAAAGAAATCTGTACTCTCCAGATAACACATATACAAATTTTACCTTTTCCCACACAAAATAAGATAAAAACACACCAACAGTATATCCAACAGCATGTGAAAACATGTTCATGAACGTGAAAACATGAAGAAATGGTCAGCATTGGGCATGGTAAGTGGAAACAGTACTATAAGAAAATACCATAGAGTCGAGTGACTTTGGACTCAAGTTAATCCTTCATCAACTGCAGCTGCTGTTTTGTGTTGTGGTGTTTTGTGTTTGGTAATGTAAAAATAATGGGCGAGCCACAAATTCTTTGAAAGTTTTTTCTTTGTGAAAAGTTCTAATTGTTTAGAATTTCGTAATGAAAGTTATCATAAAGTATACGATCAGAGCTAGTAATCAGTGAAATAATAATAAATAACTATTTATTTGTGGTGCCATATGAAGTAATCTAAGAAGAAGAAGTAAGGAAAACGATAATGAAAAATCGACATTGGGTGAAAAATACAAATTTTCAGTTAGCATTGCTTTAATTGATTGCCAATTTCTTTTAAATAAGAGTTCAAATTTATTTCCTAAAGAAATTTGTATTTCTGCTCGAATTAGTGTAAGATATGCATTGACAAAAGCACCTTGTAGTCGAAAAGAATTACCTGAAAGAGTTAAACAGAATTCTTGGTTAATAAAATATAACCATCAGCTGAAGTGGGAAATTGGTTCACTGCCTCTGGACAAATTAAGAAATTGGATGATAGAATCAACATGCAAATATCACATATTACTTACCAATGGAAGAGAAAAATCAAAAACATTAACGAGGTTAATATGGAGTCCTGTTCTTGATTTAAATCAAATTGGATGACCAAACCGTGAAAACATGACGTGTACTTATGAATGCTTTTGGAAACATAACGAAAGATTCTGTGCTTGTAATAATTCTCAGAAGTATATGTATTGGTTTCAAAGAAATAAATATACAACCCTTAATTTTACTACAGTAATAAATTTCCAATGAACACCAAATGAAAAATTAACTTTCAGATGAGAGTCACATTGTCAAAAACCATATGATGGTAATTCCACAACCATGGAAGAACCTTTGATGTATTTTTCAATTTATTTATTTTCTGTATTGTGAGATTTAGTAAATGCAATTTGTAAAATAATATTTCATTCAAACAAAGTGTGTAAATTTAAATGAACAAATTGGGTGTCGTTGATGTGTTATACAAACTTAATACCACAACATTTTTTTTCCTTGTGAAATTTCATGCCACAAAGTAACCAGAGACTTTTTTTTGACTCAGTGAATTAAAAGTCTTATTTTGTTCATGCAAGCCCTCAAATATTTCATGAAACTGTCAACTCTTCGAAGCAAAAGGAATAATCTGGTATTAAATTAATAGCCAGGATTTTAGTGGTGAAGATTTCACCTGAAAAGTCACAATACTGTTAGAGTTTGTTTATTTTACAGGGCCATTAGATATTTTAAACCAACGACATGTTACTAAAAGTTTAAAAAAGACTGCTGTAGAAAAACGCTGCAGAGAGTTCAAAACCTTGTTTGTCTCATATCAGTTACTTAAAATTACTAATGCTAAAGAAAAATAAATAAAATTAATTCCACTTACAGAAATAGGTTAAGAGCACAAGAAATCGAAAGTAAAATTAATAGTCATATTGGTAATTTCCCAACAGAAACCAAGAGTTCGATCGAAAACTCGATTTCTCGCCTACGTACAACAAATTTGCGACCGGATAAGAGAGATTCTTTATGGTAAGACTTAATGAGAAATATACAGTGTTGGAAAATAAATTCATATACACTTTATATATTTATTAAATTTGCTCAGTTATTCTGTTAGAATATGACCTTTAAAAGTGAAATACAGAAAATAACCAATCAATTTGAAAAAAAAATACTAATAATAATTTCACTTGTCAGAATTTCATACTCTAACAGCAATCTGAATTCAAAACCGGAAATAACACTTATCCTAAACAAAATGTCGCACAGACTTTCCCACCACGCTTGGGAAATCATAGCATGAGCAACAGCGGGAAAGAATTAATACAGAGAACCAATCAGATAGTAATCTAAATTAAATAGTCAACTAGCTTTTCTGGTTATTTACTGAAATATCTTTTAACTCCTGTGTTTTGTGGTGTGAATATATGTTAGCCACAGTAACCTATAATGAAAAAGTAAACTGCATTTTGACTTGTTTGTGTTCTGTGAATATATGTTAAAAATCAACAATTTGGAATATTCAGAAAACCTAGATAGTACCAAGATGTTCCCATTCTTGAAAGAAATGCAAGTTAATTTTTTAACTTAAATTTAGCAATTTATAATTGTAATTTCAATAACCACTGATGGTATGCTTTTGGTAAGCATAATTCTAATACTGAATTTTTTTTAAATTTTTTATTTATTTATTTTATTTTCTTCCATAAGAATAATCATAGGGTACATATTAGAGTATCAACATGGATATATTAGTGACTTGTCATTCCTAGTGTGTGTGGTAAAGGGACACCAGTATAATTAAATTATTCAGAAAACTCGTAACAAGACGGCCATCGTGACTTTCCTCCAAGAATTCCCACCGTTTAACAGGATAGAAATACCCCAAATTGTATTGGAAAATTAGTACAGCCATCTATAGAAAAACAAAACTGCATGTTTGAGTGATATTAGTATATATAATTAAATTATTCAGAAAACCTCGAAACACTTCCGCCATCACGACTGTACTCTACTCTAAGAATTCCCACCTTTAACTAGAAAGAAATTGCCCATAATGTATTGGAAATTAGTACACCAATCCTTAGACAACCAAACAAAACATGACCTCAATGATGGATATGTGACACCCTGGGAAAATTCCAAGATAACTTATCTCAAAAACATTGCCCACAATTCCATAACCAAACCAAAATACCATGTGATATCACAGAGAGACATGTTCCCCAGAAATTTTCATACACATAACATCACGATTCTTATCTCTAAATATCACCCACAATGCATTAAACGAACCAAAAAGACCACGTGATGTTTCTGACAGAAGGAGGATCCCAGCGAAATACCAAACATTCCAATATCATTAATAACAAATATTCACGTCACGATTCCCTATCTTATCTTGATCTGGTCAGAAGTGTCCACCAATCACGACCGATTCCTTATCGATAAGATAGCTCTCTTTTCCATTCAAAACAACAACGTTGCTTATTAACAAATGACGTCACTTATCTACATCTGATAAAAACACCCACCCATTACAAGGTCCTTATCTTATCTTGATCTGGTCACTAGTGCCCCACCAATCACAACACCAATCCTTATCTATATCATCACCTATAATACCATACACGGACCAAAACACAAGAACTGAACCCATTGACACATATTCCCACAGCGAAATTCCTGACATTCCTAACTCATGAAGTCACGCTTACCAGAAGCATTTGGTCACTAGTGGCTACCCTACTACTGAAGCTTTTGAGGATGCGTATTTGATCTCTTTAATGGCGGGTAAGATGGTTAACACCCTAGGATATTACTGCTATGAGGCCCAAGAAATCAAAGCAGCTGGTGACTAGTACTGCTTGGAAGACACGAATTCTAACACTAATAGTCAAACCGCAGCCCTACGAATCTTGAAACTACTTTCACAGAGTACACATCGGGAAAGCTAGTAACCCGGGAGTCTGGGATCACGTGAGTTCGTCAGTAGAATAATAGTGGGAGAGACCTGCTTCATGTGTCCACCTACTTAAAACATATAATTAGCTTAAAACGTTTACGTAACTTCCGTAACTGGTCTATTTCAAGCGACAATGTAGAGTTTAAGCTTGACTTTGCCAACAAAATAGACAATCGCTTCAGATACCGTAGATTTAATCCTACCCACCTTGTGATCCCCAAAATTATTATTGAGGAATCATTCCCATGTGTGATCAGAGGTAGACTAGGATTTGATCTTTGGACATTTTTTTAAATCGCTCCACAAAACCAACTCAGGTCCTAGGAAGGGAAGAGCATTAAACTTTGTTAGCTATGGAAATAACCAAGATTGAATACCAGAGAGGGGGGGGAGGATCTAATACCGCACAATGAAATTCATCTCCCACCTAAAGACAACCTCAAACATCCATGTCCACAGCGGCATTCCAACCTACTGGTTGGAGAGCGAGTATGTTAACCACTCGACCAACCAATCCCCCCCCCCCTCTTGGTTGGCTGACGTAAATGACAACCTTCCCTGCAAATCACGCATTCCGGAAGTGGTTAATGCCATTCGGAAAAATAAACAGGTGGTGTTCGTGAAGATGAAAAAAACAACAAAAAAACAACAAACACGTAAACCATCAGACAAGAACACACACAAAATTATTTAATCAGGAGTACTTAATGTGTGTAAATACTGATCATCTTTTTAGAATTCTAGAATAACATTGAGTTCAGCCTAAGATTTGCCAGGGCGTTTGAGACAGATAATTGGGAAAGTATACGCGAACAAATTTCAGAGTACAGATCACGGAAATGGAGAGATCCACAAAATTCACTTTCTTTTGATGTTTTCTACAAATCTCTGGTTTACACATAATCACTTTTTGCATTCAGCACGGAAATTTTCCTTACTTCTTGAAGATAAACTGATTGCCATTACTTTAAGATGAAACCAGCGCATTATTTATCAGAAATGGACAGCTTGTTATAATATTAAGATGTAGTAACATGGACGGTTTTCTATTACTTAATACAAGATTGGGAAATAGTCTTCATCAAGAACCAAAAAAAATCTGCTAATGTCTTTTATTTCCCAGAGAGTAGACAGGGCCATTCAGCCCTATTTAGCTTCTAGATGAATCCTGGGCAAACCATCATCTTAACCATCACTGTAAGCTCAACTCTTTCTTTCTCATCAACGTCTATCTACCAAAAAATAAAATTCTACAGTGAGAAGTAGAAAAAAAAAAGCCCCTTCGCTTGGGAGCAGAAAGAACTAAACATTAGGAAAGGAAAAAAAAAAAAAAAAAAAAAACATAAATCCCAATCATCTATCCTGTAATCTATACAAAATACGCATTCAAAAATTGTTAGAGAAACATGTTCGAAGTTGCCGAGGATGTAACTACGATGACTTCCAAAATGATGCAAACAGATCTCAAGGTAGCATGAAAAAAAAAATTTTAGCTGGTTACCAAGCCAAATAATTGGATTCTTTTGAGTAACACACTTGTGTAGTCTGCGTGACCCAGTTGGATAACTTGCATATCTCTATTGTTATCTAATGCCTTACTTATCCAGACATCATTGCTCGTAATGAATACATGCTAACCGAAGGAATTTACCATCGTTCATACGTTTTTCTCTTGCTGACTGCTGATACCAAACACATTCAAGTGTGCGTCACAACTCTTATACAAATCCATTCTACCCTCAAACACACTTCACACATCTAAAACTTGCATCCGTTCTTTCTATATAGCCGACGTTTTAATCCGTTTGCCATCAAGGGCAACCTTTGCCCTTAATTCATTTTTATCATACGGCAGTATCTTACTTAGAATTTTCCACTTTGTCGCCCACCCTTCTTCCAGCAAAATTGTCTTATCTTCTGTCATACTGAATTTATATTGCTCTTTATATCTATATTTAAATTGCTATTCAATTCTTGTGGGAGTTTGACGACATTATGAGGCTATTTAATATTGCAATCATAAAATATGCCATGAAAACAGCAAATACTATAAGAAACACGATTATCACCACTAATATACAATAAAACACTATAAATTTATAAGAATAAACCAGATAAAAAATCGCTTAAGTTTTATACCTAATGGATGTACTCTATCCACACGAAATGTCCACATCTGTTTATAACTTAGAAATAGTTTTCATTAAATATTACTTAAAAACACATTTAATGGTAATATTTAAAATAATCAAACATTGGAACTTGGCTATTAATACTTTGTTTCTTTTGTTAAATAAAAATATTGAAATGGTAAAAAGGATGAAAAATTATCTTTCAGTGTCTGCATAATTTTAAGCTAAAATGTCCATAGATTCCAGTAACGAAAAAGATTGGAGAAAATTCTTCGAGGGAGATAAATTCAACTCTGAATTATATGTTCAAACGGCAAATGAGGTATTCGAGAAGTTAGAAATCTACCGATTTTATCTCAAGAATATTCATGAAGCATTATCTACAGGTAAGTATTATTTCATGTAATAAATTTAATATTTCCTTCTCCTCTTTACAATTTATCATTTAAAAATAACGTAATTTTGATACCTCTGTGAATTTATTACAATATTTTTGGATCATAATGCTAGACTACCAGAAGAAGGACACTTAAGTTCGATTCTTATCAATCAACTAGTGGTAATTTTTCAATGATTTTTAGCCAGCTCTCGAATTAATCCATTTTTATCACAGGAAATTTGTTTCTTTCATTCGCAAAAACTTGCGTTTTAAGCCTGCAATTTTAGAAACAAAATGATCATATAACTCTACAGTATTTCAGGCAAAAATAAGTACTGAAATTATATTATAAATAATTACTGGTATTTAATTGCCATATACAAAACCATTTTTCTGAAAAAAATATGAACCTGCCATAGGTAGATTTGGTTCATTTGACTTCTGTATGGAAGCAGTTTCTTTAATGATATTATTTTCATTAATAAGTGGGACTGCTGAGGTTTTGTTGATATTTCAAAGTGGATTTTACATTTTCAACAATTAGTATAATGGCAGCCAAGTGTACCAACCATACCTCAAATTATATATCATCCAATGAAATATTTTCTTATACTTTAATAAAATATTCTTCCAAAATATCAGGACGTTTCAAAGGATCGAAATGTCTGGATGTTGGATGTGGACCTACAATACATTCGTTGGCTTTGGCAAGTGCTTACTTCCCCTATCTGGTTGCGAGCGACTATTCTGATTCCAATCGAAGAAGCGTGCAGATGTGGATGCAGAAACAACCAGGAATGTTGGACTATACGGTGTTTTTGAAATTCATCGCTGAATTGGAAGGTTTTAAGTAAGTAGTTTTGTTTTATTATTTTTGTCTATTTCAAATTAATTTATTTATTAATATACAATTTTGTAAAATCACTTAAAACTTACCTAAAACTGGATTTGAAAGGAGTCTACCTAAAGGAAATAATGACAGCCAATCTGTCATTATATACTGCTAGACTTTGCGAAGGTATTTTCAAACTGGAGCAAATGTAGATGGATATGAATCTCGTGATTAGGACTACAGGGTAGCTAATGGGCGGTTTATTGAGGAGCTGAGTCCACGAAAAGTCAAGTGATTAGTGGTGTACCACAGGACTCAGTACTTGGTTCTCTGTTTTAATTTGTACATCAATGGTATGATTTGATGGGAAAAATACAATAAGTCTTATGAGCCTATGGAAATAGCTGTATTATAATAGTATATTATTAGTACTAGTATAAATAATAGTAATTTTGACAAATTCATTAATTAACTCAAATGAACCTTCATTTATTTACATTTTCTAGGGATTTGGATCAAGCAATAAAGGATATCGAAGCTCGTCTACGAAGCAGTTTAAAGGCCGTTGTGTTTTGTGATGTGATTGCAGATCAACTGTTGCCACCAGAACACACCCAGCAGTTCGATCTCGTCATTTCTTCACTCTGTCTTGAAGCGGCAGCTGCAGACTGGGAAGTATATGGTAAAGCTGTGAAGAATGTCGCTTCTGTTCTTAGTAAAGGGGGTAGTTTCCTTTTGATGGGAATTTTCGGGTCCAATTTTTGGAAAATAGGAGACACTGAAATGCCTGCTCTAAATCTGGATCAGGAGAATATGGAAAAAGCATTTTCCAACGCTGGATTTGGTAATTTTTCATGGACATTTCATGAACCCCCAGAGAAAGTAGTTGTTGAAGCAGGAGAATACACAAAATTGTTTTTCGTCGTTGTAGAGAAACTGTAATTCTTCATGTAACAAGAAAGTGGACACAATTTTGGACACCACGGCTTGTATTTGAGTCGTAGGACTCATGTGATTCACGTGTAATTATTTTAGTGCAATTGTATAATATGTTTGGAAGGTAATGAACACTAATTTATGTAATTATGTTATATATAATTGTATACAATGTTAGTAAAAATATATAATTTAATATGACGTCAGAAATCATTAGTAATTGGCTGTTTTAAGTTCTTTTTTTTGTCAATATTCATAATTACTTCCTGAAATGTTACTTTAGGAAATTAATAAATATTTGCATACCCGTATACAGTGCAGCAAAAATCCAGGATTAATAAACTTCTATAGCTACACAAAACATATAGCGCCTTAAGGGATCTATGCTCTGAAACACAAACTCTGCCTAGAACTGAACAACATATAGGTATTGCTGATTAACTTGAAGAATATTCTTCTACAATATGGTGTGTCAGAAGTATAATAAACAAACCATATTACTGTTTCTTTAAACAAACTATCACCTAAATTCAATCACAGAGACCTTTGTTGACATTTTTTTCATTGTTACGTGTACATGCAAAACGTGAATTTCAGATGCTTCTTTTTCGCTCTGATAAAAATATTTTTATCATCATAATTCTGTGTTGTTGGCGTATGGGTTTTTATTTATAAGCAGATTTGATATCTCGCAGTATTTTCTAAAAATTGAAGTATAACTATTCATTTGTTACTGTGTTGTAACTGTAATACTACAATTCCTACTTTGTTATGGATTCTCCTTAGATTAATCAGTGTTGGCTGTAGTTAATATTAATTAGATGTAGTCGGTTTAACACCATAGCAAAGGCTCCAAGTTTAACGATGTATATACATATCATCCCCGTCAGTTGAAAATCTCATACGTAGGTAGGAGTGTTTTTCCTGGGGGTAACATACGGTAATAATGTTCATTTACAGATTTAATGAGTAGATGAACTTATTGAATTGAAATCGTTGATGGCAGGATTGTAATTAAATAATGACTTAGAATATTTAATTAGTTAATAGTTGGTGTTCCACAGTGGTATCATTAGTTGGTCAGAAGATTCGTGTCCTCATTGTAGACCAACCCTTAATCAATCCTCTGCATGAACACTGACATATTCGCTGGCTGTACGGAGATGTTCTCCTAGTTATCTATCTGTAATCCTTAAACAATATCACTTAGGGATTAAGGTCGAAGGAACGAAGGCTAGGAAGTCAGTACATCGTGTCAACTAATTACAATTTTCTCTTTTTCGAGGGTGTGACCATTTTGCCAGAGTAAAGAACTTTGCCACCTTAAAGCAAGCGTCGAAAACACCAAGAACTTTCTGCAGAAATTGATTTTTTAAAATGAAGGTTATTATTATTTCAGGCGACTCCAGGAGTCCTTAGACTCATCGAGGGAGGCCCTAAACATCATGTCCACACAACTATGCGATTACATTCTCACAGTATCTATCATACCTTGCCTTGAACTCGTTCACCGTCATAGCACCCACAACAGACTCTGGCAGCTTATTCCACTCATTTACCACTCTAAAAGTAAAGAACCCAGCTCTAACACCCCTGCTAACCACACTCTTGCCCAGCTTCCATAGGTGTCCCCTAGTTCTCCCACCACCAGTCCTGATCTCAAAAATATCCTCTGAATTAATCCTATAGAATCCCTTTAGCAATTTGAATGTCTCAATCATATCTCCCCTCCTCCGCCTATCAAACAGTTTCTGCAACCCACAAATCTTCAACCTGTTCTCATATGGTTCATTCCATAGACCTGTTATCATCTTAGTCACTCGCCTCTGGATCCTCTCCACCTCCTCCCCATCAAGAAGGAACCGAGGTGACCAAATCTGGGCACAGTAGTCGAGATGAGGTCTTATCAAGACTCGGTACAGAGGTACAATAACTTGCTTGTCTCTGCTCGTCAAGGTATTTTTCAACAACCAAGTGAGTTGATGAGCTGATTTAGCTACTTTTGCAATGTGCCCCCTAAACTTCATCTCCCTATCCACCAACACTCCCAGTCCCTGGCCTCATCAATCTCTTGGAGTACAGTTCCACCAATGTGGTATACTAATGCTAATCTTTTCACCCTAAAATGCATAACCTTACATTTTGTCACATTAAATTGACATCCATTCTCCTTAGCCCAGAACTCCAATCTATCTAAGTCATCCTGCAAGACTTTGACATCTTCTGAATTCACTATTGCCCTACCCAACTTTGCATCATCAGCGAACAAATGAATTGTTCCACTTAGATCCTTCCCTATATCGTTAATGAACAGATTAAACAGCAGTGGTCCAAGAACAGAACCCTGCGGCACACCACTAGTCACAGGCCGTCTTTTGGACTCTACTCCTGAATAAACTACTCTTTGATATCTCTCCATCAACCAACCACCTATCCATCTCACAAATCCTATATCCATTCCCATATGTTGTAGTTTACGGATTAGTATTCCATGTGGTATCCTGTCAAACGCCTTAGCCAGGTCCAGCAGTATCACTGTAAACCCATTTCCCTTATCCAGTTCAGCCGTCACCTTGTTATAAAACTTGAGCAAGTTACTGAAGCATGATCTACCTTTCACAAAGCCATGCTGTCCCCTGTACAGTATCTCATTTTGATCAATCCATTCCTGTATTTTTCCCTTGACTACTTTCTCCAAAACCTTCACAACGACTCCTGATATGCTGATCGGTCGGTAATTTGCAACCGTAGTCTTGGATCCTCCTTTATGCAGTGAAACTATTTTCCCCTCTTTCCACACCTTCGGGACTAAACCAGACCTGAGACTCAGATTAAACAACATGGTCAAGGGCACTGATAATTCCTTAGCCGCTTCACGCAAGACCCGTGCCGGTATACCATCCAATCCCACAGATGTGTTCACATTAAGGTTCTGTAATAGACTAGTCACCTCCACTTCATTCATCACTATTCCCGTATAAACTAATGGTTCCTTCATTTTTTCAATGTCACCACCTGGATGATATGCTTTTGCAAAGTGCGCGCTCAGTAACTCCACTATATCGACTGATTCAGTGACCTCCTTACCATCGTCATTCCTTAAAATCATTTTGCCGTGTACAGTTTTTTCTTGCATGCAGCATATTGAAAGAACTGTTTGGGATTCTCTTTTGCTTGCAAAGCTAGTTTCCTTTCATAATCCGCTTTTGCTTTTTTTACCACACTCGTTATCTTTCTGGCTTGCACTTTATACCGTTCGTGTGCCTGCAGGTCATCCCTTTCGGACCCTAGGTATACAATCAGCCATAACCTCCTGTAAATGCTCCTTGACCACTTCCCATTCTCTATCGACGTCCAGCCCTTGCAGTTGTACATGCCATGGCACTAATCCAAGCAATCTCCTAAGCTTGTCATACTTGCCAGCACGGTAATTCCACATATACCCTGTCTTAATCGAAAATTCCACACCTTTAGCCACCTCCCAGGTCAAGACCTTATGGTCGCTCTCACCAATAGGCGGCAACATGGTCATATTCATTACAGTCAAATTCTCAGATGCTATTACCAGGTCAAGCACTCTCACACCCCTAGTATTTTCAATTACATGCTGTCTCAGATCCCTTAATAATTGAATAAAATCCTTTTCCTTCCTCACATGTGTGCTCTCCTCCTTTCAATCAATGTTACCATAGTTGAAATCCCCCATAATAATTACCCTCCTTATATAACTACTCAAACGTTCTTGCCCTTTGATTGGCCAACTCTTCCCAGCCCTCCAAAAATCATCTGAAATATAATCAGAGCAAAGGTGATCTTGTATCGGGGTTAACACATATGAAAATGGCATATCTTATACTTAATATATCTTAAACCAAACATAATACACAATACCTGGATTTATTCACTGTCACACACATACAGTAGTGAACAAATTAATCCTAACAAGCCAAATTTTCTTTTTTTTTCCCAACAATTTTGGTGTCGCTTCACTATTTTCGAATTTGATTTTAGTTAAATATTTTGGTTGATTGCCGCATGTTTTAACTGTCTCTACGATATTTATTAAAAGTGTTGTGCGTTTTTAAGAGTGTAAACAAGTCGACTTCGTAGTGTTTTTATTCATTTTCTGTAGCTGTAAAATAGATGTCTCCAAGAAAGCGTTCAAAAATACGTACTTTTTCTCAGCACATATCCGTGACTCAAAGACAAATTGCCAATAAGTGTGGTGTTGGTTTGAGTTCTGTTAATGCAATTTTAATGAAGTTCAGGGAAACGGGTACCTTTTTCTCCTGACAAAAAAAAAGGGAAAATGTGGGCGAAAAAAGAAAATTACTTAAGATCGTTTACTACTTGGTAAAAGCAAAATGAATCCAAGATTTCTACTGCAGACTTAGAGACTTGGCAACTAGTGGGATAAATGTTTCTTACGACAGTCCGTCAAATTAAATTGTGATACAAAGGATAATTTAATACAATTCCATGCCTAAGCGAATTAATTAACTTATTAGGAACAGAGGAGCGCATGTAAATTATTAGGTAAGGTTAGTTTCATTTTTGTACTTATTTTCTTGCGAAATTTATTGTATTTTTCGTTCTGACATGATACTCTATTTTGTGTTAGATCATTCTATATGTCGTATGAAATTTATTATTATATGTCCAAAAATTTTGAAAATAAGTTGCCCGCCTATTGTTTGTATTTTTAGCTTTTTTTTTTAATTTATTTGTTTACCTTTTTCTTTAATTTAAATTTGTTCATATATTTTATTATCTTATAGGATTTGGTTGTATCTTAGATATATCCATTTCGACTCCTGTTACAATCTCTTTCTTTGATTTTTCCTTCCTTCTCCTTTTACAATTGCAAAATTCCTTTTCTACCCTAGTTTTGCTTCTACTGTCTTGAAACTTTGCCATTTCTCATAAATCAATTTGTTGCAGATTTTCCTGTTAATCTTCCATGTCATTTATTTATGTGCAGTTTCTATTTTTAAGTGAGCGCATTTTTGATGTTCTTTTCTAATATGATGATCGCGTAAATGAAAACATTTTTGTAACTCAGTTGAAGCAGTTAATTTCCACTGTATTTATTTTTAGCCATTTTCATTTAAATCGAATTTTTGTCAATACCATAAAATGCTCAGTTTAATTCAAAAATGCGCTGACTTAAAAATAGAAACTGCACATAAATAAATGACATGGAAGATTAAGAGGAAAATCAGCTAATGGGATTAACTCAGCTAATTTAAAATTTGTGATAATATATTCAGTAACTTACTTACATCCTCTGGATGAATATATATATATTCATGTATTTCTCTGTTCATTATTCTCATATAAAAATGGTCATAAACTGTGACAAAATCTCAGTTTATGCCATTTTCATTACATGCATCTTCACCAAATCTCCCTGTTGGTTTTGTATATTTTGTTTCTATTCTGGCATTTAAATCCTCTGCTAGTAGTAAATAGTCTAATTGATTTATCTTTTGTTTTTATGATTTGTTTTATCTACGACTTTCTGCAGCTGTCGTCCTCTTTCCTCTCTTCTGGTGCATATGCTCCGATTATTATGTGAACTCTTAAGGTTTCGAGTCTAATTTCTAGTGGTCTTTTTTATATTCCAATTTGGATAATATTACTACTCACAACCTAATACCAAACTATAAATTGTATTAAAATATAACAAAAAATAATACAGCCGTATACACAGTGCAACATTGCCAACTTTCTTTTTATGATTTCGTTAAATTTTAAATATAAAATACACATTTTTATTTCTCCAAACATTCAGCATTATCAACAATGAAGTCCACTTGCTCAGAATATACTTATTTCAAAGCAGACGACATTAACATAACAAAAGAGCATTATCCACTATAAATTGATGCGTGGCAAATATGTAAATTCTTTATAACCAAAAGTACAGAAAGTTAGGAGAACTGCTCCTTGCTTGATAATCATTATTAGGAGGTTTTTCCTACTCCGTTTAAATGTGCTGTGCATATTTGTGACTCTGGTTAGATTCTCCTCTAACAATTGACTATCATTCAGTATTTGTAGCTACTTGTATACCTTCCAAAAATGTAAGTTTGTGCTCCAAGGGTGATTCCTGTTGAGAAAAAAATCGGAGTTACTATATAGGAATACCTGAGAAAATTCTTTGATTTTTCAGCATTTCTTCATTTATTCTCAGGATTAATTCTAAAATTTTCGTTCATAAAGAAGTTGAATCCAATATCATTTACTTAATTTACATTTACCTCAAAATAGCTAATCACGACTTTTTTTATTAAATTATTTATGCTAGTTATATATTAGACCAGTTATTAAATGAAAGAAATTTTAAAATAGCAGTAATCACTGAAACAAAAAAGAAATTAAAAGGAACTATGAGAACCAAAATTTTAATATGATATACAGTGGAGTCGAGAGAAACCAAAGAGCACAAACAGACGTCATGATTTGGATTCATAACTCCCTTTCAAAACAGTTAAAACATTATAAATTATGGAATGAAAGAATAATAGAAGCTAGAATAAAAATAGAGGCTATTTAACAATAATTGGTTTATATTCCCCAGAAGAAGGAAGAGAACAGGATAATATTGATTTTTATAATCAGCTACAAAACATATATAATAAAATAAATAAAAATGATTAATAAATAATTTTAACAGGAGACTTAAATGCAAGAATTGAAAACACGAAAATTAACAATAGTATAGGAATATATGGAGAACATACTCTAAACAGGAATGGTAAAATATTGATTGACTTTGTAGTTTATAATAACCTAAAAATAATGAATTCTTTCTATAAATATAAAGACATACATAAATATACTTTGGCAACAAGAGGATGGAAATCAATATTAGATTACTTCATATTAAATGAAAAGACATCAAAATTTTCACTGGATGTTAGAGTTCACAGAGGATATGAAATAAGCAGTGACCACTTCCTTGTTAAAATAAAATTAAGATTACCACCTAAATGGCTACAAGTAACAAGAACAAAGGAAAATTGAAACATTTGTTTATAAAACTAGACTATTGAATGACACAAATGTACAATGGCTATATGAACAAAGAATTACCAATATCTAGATAAAATAAAACAAAAGGAAGAAAGAAATAGAAATAGAATGGCTTAATATAAAAACGATACTAAATGCTGCAGCAAATGAAAGCTTAGGAAAGACCAAAAAATTCAATAAAAGAAAAAAAACTGAAGATCTGGGATGATACAATCAAAGAAATAATCAAAAAGAAAAAAGAAGCCTATCACAAATGGTTAAGCAGAAAAAGATTATAAGATGAAATAGAATATAAAAGAATAAGAGCCATAGCTAAAAGAGAAGTCAGAAAAAGACATAGAGAATCGTGGAATAAATTTGTTTCTAATTTAGAACATGATTTATATAAAATAAGACCTAATTTATATAACATTTTGAAACACCTAAATGCAGATACCAAAGAAAACATAAAATTAAACACTGAATTGAAATTAGAAGAATTTCTAAATTACTACACAGAACTGTGGACAGACAAATCTTTTAAAAAAGACAACTGGCAAACAATTAACGAAAATGAAAAGGAAATAACTGAGGAAGAATTAGAAATCGGCCTGAAAGAAACAAGAAACGGAAAATCACCTGGAGAAGATAAGCTAGGTTCAGAACTATATAAATACGCAGGAACAAGATTCGAAGGAAGACTCCTATTATTTTTAAATAAACTTTACTCAACTGGTATCCCCCCAATAGAATGGAAAAAAGCAATTGTGATTCCTATCTTTAAAAAAGGTAATAGAGATGACCCTAAAAACTATAGAAGTATCAGTATATTAAATTCCTGTTACAAAATATATAGCAGAATCTTAAATAACAAACTAATGAAATATTCCGAAAACTTTATTCTAGAGGTACAGAATGGATTTAGAAAAGGACGATCATGTATAGACCCAGCCTTTTGCCTAAAATTAATAATAGAGAAAAGAAGAGAATACAATCTAGAAACACACATTGCATTTATTGACTTTGAAAAAGCATTTGACAAAGTTAAAAGAAACATATTATTTAACATATGAAAAGAAAGACAAATACCAAATAATATCATAAAAGCTATCACAAGTATATATGAAAATAATCAAATACAAATAAGATTAAATCACGAGCTATCATATACGAGAGAGATAAACCAAGGGGTCCGACAGGGATGTCCCCTCTCAGCAACTCTTTTTAATATCTACTTAAATGAAATAATAATAAAATGAAGTAAAAATTTACATCAAGGAATTAAACTTTCACCTACAGTTAACTTAAACACTCTCCTCTTTGCAGACGACCAAATAATAATTACAAATTCTGAAGATAACTTACAGAAAGCTATTTTAGATCTAAATGAGATATCCAAAGATTATGATATGATAATATCAACAGAAAAATCAAAAACTATGGCCTTTAAAGGACAAGATCCAGCAAGAACTAAAATAGTATTAGATAACAAGATCTTAGAACAGGTGAATTCATTTAACTACCTAGGATGTATGGTCACATATGAAAAAAGATATAAACATAAAAATTGCAAAATATTTAAAAATAACAGGTGTAATTCTATATTTAAACCAAACCTAGTTCAAAACCAAACCAGGCTGAAAGTATACAATACATTAGCCTTACCGGTCTTACCTTACCTTACCCGAAGCGAAATCTGGACAATAAAACAAAAAGACAAAGATTAACAACAGCAGAAATGAAGTTTATGAGAAAAACTACAAAGTATATCCTATTTGATCACAAAAGAAACGAAGATATTATGAAAGAATTAAACCAAGAACCAGTAATAGAAAAAATTTAAAAATATAAACATAAATGGATGAAACACGTTCAAAGAATGAAAACAGAAAGATTACCAAAACAAGCCTTAACGTACAAGCCATTAGGAAAAAGAAAACCAGGACGTCCTATTAAACGATTCAACGATGACTTCTAAGGCCTGAACAGGCCATGCTAGGCCTAAATCCTTGATACGTATGATGATGATGATTTATGCTAGTGTTATGACAGTCCTAAATCCAAAATTTTTAATTTATCCAGATTTTATCCTCGTTATTGAAAATTTATTGAGAATTCAGTGTTATGTGAATCATTTTGAAATTGATAGTGCTGCCATCTAATGGTCGAATTCAAAATATTTTATTTTAAGTGATATGCGGGGAAAAGACTGCTTTAGTCGCCAACAATGAACTTTTTCAACGTCATTATTATTATTGTTGTTGTTTAGCCGTTTCCCAAGATAATTGATCTTTGGCACTGGTAAGTAGGATTATTTTTCTCTTGAAAACAGGTTTTTAGCGCAGCATTTCAGAAAACGTATGGTATACTCGTATTATTATAACCTACAATACCAGCGTTAGGGCTAGGGATTAGAGTTAGAGGCACCAGATGGCAGCACTTGTGGATTGCGCTGGCATTCCGATGCCTGTAAAATGGGTTCAGTATTCACTGAATGACTTGTCTGCATAACGCAGTGAACATAAATTAGTTTTCAATTTCAGTTTATTAATTTTGCTAATTGGTTTAAATTCAATTTTATTACTACAGTAAATGAAGTCGATAAAGGATTACAATACAACAATGCAAAACAAGTGCAATTTAACAAGTAGGTCTATTGAATAAGAGAGAAATTTCTCTTTTATTCCATATATTTGTATTTTAGTTGACTTCCTACCATACCAGCTTTGCTCATGATGTTGTCCATTTCCACATTTAATTTTCACTAAAAATTGTACCTAAATAGAATTATTTTACTTGTTTATATAAGTTTTCTCATTCAGGATTAATTATTTCTGCCCATTTTCATTGCATTTTACTTCTTTTATTGCTGATTTTCATACCAAATGTATTACAGTAGTTATTCAACGTGTCAAGGAATCCTGCAATCTGACCTGCACTTATTTAGGAATAAATAGCTGAGATTAACATTAATAATTTTCATATCAGATGTAATACCACTTTTCTTCATAATGTGACTCATATAGATGATGTACAAAAACACACCAACAGTATATCCAACAGTATGTGAAAACATGTCATTGAGTCATCTGCGGAAAAGGTTCATTTTTGAAGGAACGGTCAGGGTAGGGCATGGTAAGTGTAAACAGTACTATAAGAAAATACCAGAGAGTCGAGTGACTTTGGACTTAAGGTAATCGTTCATCCACTGCAGCTGCTGTTTTGTGATTTCTGTTTGGTAATGCAAAAATATTGAGTGAGCCAAAAATTCTTTGAAAGTTTCTTTGTGAAAAGTTCTAATTGTTTAGAATTTTGTAAACGAAAGTTACCATAAAGTATACGATCAGAGCTAATAATCAGTGAAATAATAATAAATAACTATTTATTTGTGGTGCCATATGAAGTAATCGAAGAAGAAGAAGAATGAAGGAAAACGATTATGAAAAATCGACAGTGGGTGAAAAATACGAATTTTCACTTATCATTGGGATAATTGACTGCCAAGTTATTTTGAATAAGAGTTCAAATTTATTTCCCCAAGAAATTTGTATTTCTGATGGAATTAATGTAAGATATGCATTGACAAAATCATCTTGTAGTTGGAAAGAATTACCTGAAAGAGTTAAAAAAACAGAATTCTTGGTTAATAAAATATAACCATCAGCTGAAGTGGGAAATTGGTTCACTATCTTTGGACAAACTAAGAAATTGGATCACACAATCAACATGCAAAAGTTCATATATTACTTGCCCAAGGAAGAGAAAAATCAAAAACATTAACGAAGTTAATAGGGAGGCCTGTTCTTGATTTAAATGAAATTGGATGCGCAAAACGTGAAAACATAACATGTACTTTTAAATGCCTTTGGAAACATAACGAAAGATTCTGTGCTTTTAATAATTCTCTGAAGTATACGTATTGGATTCAAAGAAATAAATATACAACCCTTAATTTTACTACAGTAATAAATTTCCAACGAACACCAAATGAAAAATTAACTTTCAGATGAGAGTCACATTGTCAAAACCATATGATGGCAATTCCACAAGCATGGGAAGAACCTTTGATGTATTTTTCAGTTTATTTATTTATTTTCTGTATTGTTAGATTAAGTAAATACAATTTGTATATATAATATTTCATTCAAATAAAATGTGTAAATTTAAAAGAACAAATTGGGTGTCATTGATGTGTTATACAAATTTAAGAAATACGATAACATTTTTTGTTTGACTCACTGAATTAAAAGTCTTATTTGTTCATGCAAGCCCTCAAATTTTTTCCTTGTAAAATTTCATGCCACAAAGTAACCAGAGAATTTTTTTTTGATTCATTGAATTAAAAGTCTTATTTGTTCATGCAAGCCCTCAAATATTTCAAGAAACTGACAAATCTTGGAAGCAAAAGGAATAATCGGGTATTAAATTAATAGCTAGAATTTTAGTGGTGAAGATTTCACCTGAAAAGTCACAATACTGTTAGAGTTTGGTTATTTTACAGAGCCATTAGATATTTAAAACCAACGACACGTTACAAAATCTCTTAAAAAGATTGCTGTAGAAAAACTCTGTGGAGAGTTCAAAACCTTGTTTGTCTCATATCAGTTACTTAAAATTTACTAATGCTAAAAAAAAAATAAAAATAAATAAATTCCACTTACAGAAATAGTTAAAAACACAAGGAATCGAAGGTAAAATTAATAGTTATATTGGTAATTTCCCAATGGAAACCAAGAGTGTGAACCAAAACACACGATTTCTCACCTACGTACAACAAATGCCGACTGGATAAGAGAGATATCTTTAAGATAAGACTTAATGATAAATATACAGTATTGGAAAATAAATTCAAATATACTTTATATATTTATTAATTCTGCTCAGTTATTCTGTTAGAATATTACTTTTAAAAGTAAAATACAGAAAATAACGAATCAATTTGAAAAAAAAAATAATAATAATAATTTCACTTGTCAGAATTCCATACTCTAACAGCAATCGAAATTCGAAACTGGAAATAACACTTACCCTAAACACAACAGCGCATAGACTTTCCCACCAAGCTTGGGCAACAGTAGGAAAGAATTAATACAGAGAACCAATCGGATAGTAATCTAAATTAAAATTAAATATAAGCATTAATTTACTACACCAATAAATGCCAACGGTAACGAAGAATGAATAATTTAGGATATGTGTCAACCAAAGATGTGAATACTAATCCCTTAGTCATATGTAAGTATTTGAGAAATATCCAAACTTGAGGAAATGCTACCTTTTGAACAATATCACGATTTACGGATGTGACTCATGTCATCTTCATGAAAGACCCCTTTGAAGAAAACTGCTTGCAGGGGGATATTGCAAATGACGAAACCACAGCATCTATGGTCTGTAATCTAATGGACCTAGTACTTAACTAGTTCAGGTTACAGTATTTACAGAAATTTCATTCTTTGTGGTTTTTGTGTTTGTGTTGTGTTGTGGATATAAAATTCAACTATTTTGGAATATTTGTATTTAGAAGAGTCATCTAGAAAGCTGTAAGTACTTTTTTAAGTTAAACATAACAACTGCTCGTATGTTTTTGGTAAGCGTAATTCTAATACTGAATAGTTTTTTTTCCATAAGAATAATCATAGGGTATATATTAGAGTATCAACATGGATACATTTGCGATTTTTTTATGTCTAATATGTATGTGTGTGTGTTTAAGGGACACCAGTACATAATTAATTATTCAGAAAAACTCGAAACACGACATCTATCACGACTTTCTCTAAGAATTCCCACACTTTAACAGGAAAGAAATACCCAAAATGTATTGGAAAATTAGTACAACCATCTATAGAAGAAAAAAAACTATATGTTTTAGTGACATAGCATATAATTAAATTAAATTATCATTGCAAACTCAATAACAACAAACATTCACGTCATGAATCCTAATCTTATCTTGATCTTGATTTTGTCAGAAGTGTCCCACCAATCACGACACGATTACTTATACACTAATATATCTCCCTTTCCATTCAAAACAATAACGTCATTTACAACTAACAATAAACATTCACGTCACGATTCCTTATCTTATCTTCATCTTGATCTGGTCAGAAGTGTCCACCAATCACGACACGATTCCTTATCTCTAACATATTTCCCTTTTCCATTCAAAACAACAACGTCACTTATTTACAACTAACAAATGACATCACTTATCTACATCTCATAACAACTAACATAAACGTCACGATTCCTTATCTTATCTTGATCTTGATCTGGTCAGAAGTGTCCACCAATTACGACACGATTCCTTATCTCTACCATCACCCATAATTCCATACGCAAACCAAAACACAAGAACTGAAGCCATCGACACATATACCCTCAGGGAAATTCCTAACATTCCAAACCCATGAAGCCACGCCCACAATGACGTCAACCAAACACGTCACGATTCCTTATCTTATCTTGATCTTGATCTGGTCAGAAGTGGCCACCATACTATTTACCTTTCCAGCTGTGGGTTTGCAAGCCACCTTAATGTATCAGTATTATATCATGAAATGTTTTTTAACACTTTCATTGCCAAGCTGAAAATTGTAATTTCGTGTGATGGCCAAATTTTTTTTACTTTTTTTTGTTTAGTTACGAGGTCCACGCGATAACGCGTGATCGGCCGTTTGTTGGGGTTTTTTTTATTTTTTTGATTAGTTTGCGACGTCAACGCGATAACGCGTGCTCGGCAGTTTGGTGAGAACTCGCATCCCGTGGTATCGCGTGATTGGCAATGAACGTGTTAAGTTACATCTTTTTGGTAACAATTGGTGAAAAAACCGACAGACGTCTTATTTGTTCATAGATTTCTATAGTTGTAGACATAATTTTCATCATATCCTAACTCTGGTTGATTCAGAAGAGAAACCAGTACTTTCTTTTACATGAACAGTGGGTTTTATAAATCTCTTCTGCTATTTTGGGGTAGATGTAGAAATATGGTAATTCAGCTAAGAGTGAAGGAACTGTATTTACATCATAATTCGTCAGTATTATTGCTATTGTTCTGGTTGTTTAAATTCTACCTGCGATAACCGGGGCCGGTGTAATATATTTTTATGGTTTTAGCTACATAAGCATTTCGAAGCTCATTTGCGTTGCAGCAAGCATCCCTAGATTATATGTTGTACTCCCTTCCTATCATAAGGGACTTTCCTCCTAATATGGGGTTTGATTATTCGTTCAGTACAACAAGAACAGATTTATCAAATGGATCTGTAGAGCAATATAACATTGTTTAGAAGAAAAAACTGTCGATTGCTAAACAACATTAAAGGAAGCCAAAGCAGAGTAGTGTTGTATTTATACAAAAAAGACAACTGTTTGACTAATATACTTTGTAGCATACTACAGAATTCAATACAAAAAAGTTGTATTTATATTATAGTAACCTTTCGAATTAAATTAAATCTGCGCTGTATAAAACTGTTTACCTTCTTATGAAATGTAGGACAAGTATTACAATTTCTCTGAAGCTACGAAAAATATTCTTTTATAATCTCCTGCCCCAAACACAGTTGCGTTATGTGGCCGTTCTTCAAACTTCCACGAAAAATTACCAAATCCAGCTTTGGAAAGGGCCTTTTCTAAATTTCCCTGGTCCACTGTAACAATAGGCATTATAGTGTCTCCTATCTGCCACCAAGTGCTTCCAGACGCTCCCATTAGAAGGAGACCACCCCCCTTGACGAAGAACAGACGCAATATTCTTTATTGCTTTACCTAATGCTTCCAAGTCAGGACATGCTGCCTCCAGACAGAAGGAAAAAATGACGAGGTCGTACTGCTGGGTGTACTCTGGTGGCAACATCTGATCTGCGGTCACATCGCAAAACACAACAGCCTTCAAATTGCTTCTTAGACGGGTTTCAATATCCGTCTTTCCTTGGTCCAAATCTCTGGAAAATGGAAATAGGAAACAAATAAATGTTTGTCGTTTATTTGACAATCAAATAAATCCTTTCCCTAAACAATTTAATAAATCCTTCATATTTCTAAAATTCGCTTATATTTACAATATCTACAAAGCGATCTAGTTTTCATAATTTTAATTCGAAATCTATAGTCTATTAAAATTATGAAAACATAAACTGTAAATAAAATCTGTAAACAAAATATATGAGTCTATTTGATTCATATGTTTGTTTACAGATTATATTCCTGTTTTATTGTCGGGTATCTCATTTTCTCAGTTCAATCTTCTGTGTTTATGATGGAAGTAATATAGCAGGGAAGACCCCTTTTCTAAATAAACGGTTACCGAAAAAATGTTTTGTTTTATTTTATTTTTATTTTTAAATTAAGCTCAAAATCTAGCGTATTAATTTAGAGGATTTTGCAAAATCTTTTATTAATAGTAAATAAATAAAAATAAATAAAAAAATAAAAAAAATAAGAAAAACCTGAAATAATGAAAAATAAAAATAAATAAATAAATAATGACTGACTTATAGCCTTCCAGTTCAGCAATGTGTTTAAGAAAGGACGAGTAGTCCAACATCCTTGGATGTTTCTGCATCCACATCTGCACGCATCGTCGATTGGAATCTGAATAATCGCTGGCTACCAGATACGGGAAGTGAGCACTTGCAATAGCCAACGAATGTATTGTAGGTCCACATCCAACATCCAAACATTTTGACCCCGCAAAACATCCTAATGAGGGGAAGATTTATTAAACCAAATTTATACATTTGATTAATTTCTCTTGTATAATAAATTATTTATAATATTTTATTATAAAGATTTGATTTGATGAGATTGTTTTTATAATTATCTCATTTAAAAAAATTAAACTGCAGAGCTAATATACTATTAATAATATACTACCTTTAGTGTAACAAAAACTTATAAAATAATGCTTACTGGTATTTAATGTTGCATGAATATTCTTGAGTAAAAACGGGTAAATTTTGGAGCCATCTAGCAAATCATTTATTATTTTTTGATATCCTTCAGAGTCGAATGAATCTCCTTTATAGAATCTTTTCCATTCTTTTTCTTTGCTAACATCTACGGACATTTTCAGCTAAAGTTATTTGGATACAGTGAAAGAATATATTATTGTTTTAATTCTTCAACACTTCATTATATTTATTTAAAAATCTGATAATAATGTATATGCAGTATTAGGTGAGTTTTTGAAATTATAACAAATGATTCATCTGCCAAACGGTTGACTAGTTTCGAATCCAATCTACATATGAATGTTTGTGAGTGCCTTTTGAAGAGAGAGATGAACTTCACCAATATGAGAGTATCAACTCGTGCTTATTGGAGGCCTAAATTCACTTAAAATTTCAATGCTATTATCTGATCTTTAACCAACCACACTACTTAATTGACTACAGGTTTACAATATTTTGTACACCTACAGTTCAATTTCTAAAATCATTCGTGCACATGGAGTCGCAAAAGAAGTCAATTTTAAAATTTCAGGATCATCACGACATAGCTATTATTATATATTTATTTAAATTTTCATTTTGCACTTGAAACTGCATTTCAACTGGCTGCAACTTACACACACACACACACACACACACACATTCTTACCTTCTCTCGCTTATAGCTTTAAAGAGGATTCATTCTTGCATTTTAAACTAGGAGTGTTTCACAGCGTTCCGCTCGTCCGATTGAAGACGTTAATGTATAAAATCGTCGAAATCTGCAAGGCCGCTTCCAAATAACGCTTGTTCAAAGTTCACAGTGTGAAAATGGTCAGTAAAGATGGAAATCCAAAGGATGTCAAGGTTCAATAAAGTAATTTGACAACGTAAATATACAAGGTCCCCAAACTACGTAGCTACAAGAATCACGAAATACAGAAAAAGTCAGGAACCCGTTCTATATTATATTACTTGAAAACAGACTGCAAAATATAAGACACTGAATAATCGCATTTGTACAAAAGCTGTACGACATCACAAAAAAGGAATAAAGAAATAAATAAAATAAAACTAAGGAATACGAGAAATTTAGTCAAGTTTAATAAATGTTGATGGTCAGCGAGATTTGAGTGACAAAAGCAAACACACACACAAGAGACAACCTTATAAATGCCCGCGAGATAAGCAAATAAAATAAAAACAGTGCCTAAGAATCTAAACGCAACCCACGAGACATAATAGCACTTTGCATGTTCAAGTTCATAACTCCATCTATCAAAAATAAAAATTAAAAATTAAAAAAGGAATCATATATCACAGAAATATTACTAGTATAACACACAAAAATAAACTATTACAGAAAAAAAATGAATAACATCAAGAAAACCTAGCATCTGACCAACTAGATGCTAAAGAAAACAGAGTCAGTGCATTGTAAATAACTTACGCGGGCGAGACCAAACCTCTCAAAGAATTGGGGGACAATTGCAACAAGCATTTTGTAAACTCCCCCTATTGTGGCTGCTAGTGCTAATATAGGAAGAACCTAACTTTGCAAGCAAATAATCTCTCCATGGGGAAAGAAACATTGTGAACAACTCTAGATCCATTGCTATATTTTTGGTCATCAACAAAAATATGGAGCCCATGGGATATCACAAACGAACTCTCCATGCATCCACACACGGTGATGAACATTAAAATATCCTTGTTTAAGGTGTTGTAGAGCGCCAACTGGTGATTTAAATGCTGCAAACTGTGGAGGAATGCATTGTGCGTCGTGCCTCGTAGTTCCAATATTTGCCTCCAGAGGGCGTTGTATGTAGCCGTGGTAATTTTTCTATGTGTATGAAGAAGAAATGCGACACAAACATAAATAACACATTAGATAAGTAGCGTGGATATTACATTGGACATTATTTCAAAGGCGAATGTAGAAACTATGAAAGTTTCGTAAAGGAAGTTGACCAGAGCGTTTACTGGAATACCCTGGAATTCATGAGTTGCCTTAGCGCAAATTAATAGAAGATATATGTGCCGATCAAGCGCCTATATATTGGCCTTTTATTAGTCCATTTTGATAAGGTTTCACTGGCCTGACAGCTGTTTCGAACTGGTTGGTTCTCCTCAGAGACCAGGCACTGTATAAGTAAAGCCCTGTCTACACGATCCCGTTTCTTCAAAACGACTAATCATTCGTCGCAGAGTACATGGAAATAGTGAACCTTGTCATTATTTATTCAGGCCACGAAATTCGCGGAGTGCATCAACACAATTCCAATTGTTTAGGTAGTACAACTTCACGAGCAAAGCACGTTGGGGAAAACGTCAGTACCAGTAATCAGTGCCAATCAAAGTCAGTGCCATAAATAATTAGTAATTATTTTTACTGTGCATTCGATAACATACATAAAATATTATAGGATATGTTAACACACTGGATGGGAGAACTCTATGTTCATGATAAAGACGTGCAGAGAAAATAGCTGTTTCTCTCTCTCTCTCTCTCTCTCTCTCTCTCTCTCTCTCTCTCTCTCTCTCTCTCTCTCTCTCTCTCTCTAACCGTATTTAACGTATTTAAGAATGATATTAACTATCTCCTATTAAAAAGTAAGATAAGATATCCAAGTATACAGACGATGGTGTTCATACATAACGATATTCATGCATCCAAAACGACATGAATCTGAATTCTGACTAGCCAACCGAAAAGGCACACACCTAAGCTCGGAAAAACAAAATTACTCAAATTCAGAAACATATAGAGGAAGCCCAAAGAGATCATCTATCTCGCTATCCTACACCCATGCTCTGTAAACAAGATAGCAACTCCATTAAAACCGAAGCTAACACTCAAGTCAGTACAGCAGAATTCTGGATTTCACCTCAATACTGATCAAGACTGGAACAGCCATACATTTTTTGATCATGTAAGCAATACTAAGATATGCAATTTAGAAACAAAACAGATAAGAATCGATGCCAATTTTATTGGAAACAAAAAAAGATCCTAAAACTGCTATGGGTCGCAATAACGGACTCCAAAATATTTAAGGTAGAACATCGATACTACTATACACTCGTGTTAAAACTCTATGTCAGTCTTAAATACAGAGCACGTTACATAACAAGAAAACTTCTTCATTTATTTCCTTCCACTGCAGGACAAAGACCTCTGCAATCGACCTCCATTCAATTTCTGTGCCATTGAGTTCCAGTCAACTCTTTACGCTCATTCTGCCACCGGCTGTCTGGCTTCCTGTAGCTCTTTTTCCAACTCTGAGATAACAATTTTTGTTCATCTTTGAGTGTTACTTGTAATATGACCTCCTCAATGCCATTTGGATCTTTAGATGGCCATTATGATGTTTCTCACCCTGGTCTGAGCTCTGATCCAAGTATTGCATCTTCTATCCAGAATGGTAATGATCTTTGCATTTTCCTCTTGGCAATCCTCAATTTAGAGGTCAATATAACTGTCAAATATTTTACTTTTAAGACAGATTGGGATGTTTGCTATGAGTGCTTCACACTGTTTTCCAAAGGCTATCCAAGCAAGTTGAATTCTGCGTAGTATTTCTACTTTACAATCGCAGTCCTATAGAGTAATCGTTTATCCTAGTTAAATAGGTTTTATCTTCACTTTTTGATGACGTATTTCGTATTTTTGTTTTGCTTTATTTATATTTTAACCTTTCTTTTTTACTTTCTGCATTCAATTCACTGATCATTTGTTGAAAATCTTCTGCAGAGTTTCCTAATAGAAGAACGTCATCGGCAAATCGTAGCCCACACTATCCACCAATTGCTTTTCATGTAAGTATTATGATAACTCCAAAAAATGAACAGGTGCTGTCATATACCTAACATGATCACGTAACATACGAAAAGGAAAACCTTCCATCCACAGAGAGCTGAAAGGCTATACACGGAGATGAAAAGATTAATATAAACACTCGCTGATGTGATTCTGTGTGTGCATATATTTTATCCTGTTTAACGAAATAAACATGCAGAGCATCTGACTCCTAATGTGTAGGCATACTAAACCAAAAACATCCGTAATAAATAAAGATGAAAAATCATTATTATCTATTAATTTAAGCACATTAGAAATATCCGAGTTTTAACACACACACAGAGAGAGAGAGAGAGAGAGAGAGAGAGAGAGAGAGAATGAACAAATTGTTGGCAAACTCATTTCAGAATGAGCGAACATAAGACCTACCTTAATTCAAATATGTACGCAAACCTCTGAAGTCCTCTAAACTAACTTCCTAAATGATAACTCGAAACGTAAAAGAGTCTTCTCTTTTCAGATAAAATCCAAGTAAAACGCATTCTCGTTCTAAAGGTCATTTTTTCAATGTGTGATTACGTAAGATCAATTTAATGTTTACATCTATGCAAGTTATCAGTGTAAACAAGACTCTTTTTAGAGTAATTGAAGCTTGGATAGCCAACTGTCCATTCTTCTTAAATGGGAATATAAGAAAGACACATTTTATATTTTCGTCATGAATTATTATGAAAAGTAAATAACGTTTATTTTTACAGTACGTATGAAATCTCTCTTAATGTTACTTAAAAATAAACGATGCATCATTTTTGATCCAATAGAGTATCATATATACAAGTACATAATATATTTTTCTCAAATCTAGGTCAAAGCTTTCTATTGTTTACGACTCATTTCAGTACTTAGACTTCAGTTTTCTCTCGTTTGTCCTTGGGATGGATTGTTTATTCACAAAATGACAATTCCTCTCCTTCTACATGAACTGGATAACTCACTTCAGCTGAAAAAAAAGAAAAAAATCAAAAACAGTTGAGGTTAGGAACTTGAAGAAAAGGGAACTTGACATAATAATATAATGTAATCAACATAAATCGCATTAGTTCAAAAAGTAATTAAACACAGCTGAAGAAAATATACGTTTTTTATTAACTACTATTATAGTTCATAAAATTCGAAAATATGAATAAATAATTTAATGTTTGCTTCCTCTAATTGTCATTTTTTCCAGATTAACGACTCTTCATTTTCTACTAGAAAAATTGCAAACTGTCGAAGACACGAAAGAAAAAAAATAAAATAAAAATAGTGTGACGTAACCAATGCATAGAGAGAGACAGGAAATCACGTGATAGAAAATGAACTGCATGACGCCATTGCAGGTGTAAAGAACATGAAGCATGTTTGATTAATTGCAATCATCCCCACTGATGATTATCATTACTATTATTTGAAGATCTCTACGACCTGATGACTACACTTAACATGTAGGTAATCCCCCCCTCCTCCTCCTTAAAATGCCGGCTTACTAATACTGACTCTCTCTGTCTTATTAAAAGCCAATAATTTGGTTTAATATAAGCCTATTTTAGCGATGATAAAAGAAGTAATTCTATCTTTAGGGCTCTCAAACTAGGATATTGATGGGGGGATGGAATTCTTCTATTTAATTATTATCATTATTATTACGGGCTACTCCAAGGAGCCCTTACACTCATCAAGAGAGGCCCTAAACATCATATCAAACACTGTCCAACATTTGCGCAGCATTATTCATACTTTCCTTTGAACCTATTCACCGTCATGACACACACAACATACTCTGGCAACCTATTCTACTCAACCACCACTCTCCAATCAAAAAACCTAGTTCTAACACCCTTGCTATCCCCACTCTAACTCATTTCTTCCACCCACCAGACCTGTTCTGAAAAATTTCCTCTGAATTAATCTTGTAAACCCCCGCCCCCACAATAATATGTATGTCTCAATCATATCGCCCCTTTTCTGCCTATCAACTAGTTTCTGTAACCCACCAATCTTCAACCTGTTTTCATCGTGAGGTTCATTCCATAGATCTGCTACTATCTTGGTCACTGACCACTGAATCCTCTCCACCTCCTCCTCTTCACCAGGAAACCCTAGCGCCCAGATCAACGCACAGTATTCAAGATGGGGTCTTATCAAGGTTGGATAAAGAAGAATAATAACCTACGTGTCTCCCCTCGTCAAAGTATTCTTAAGTAACCAAGTGATCTGATGAGCTGCTTTAGCCACTTTTGCTATGTGCCTCCTAAACTTAAGTTTAACTTCCTATCCACTAACACTCCCAAATCTTTGGCTCCGTCAATTTCCTGGAGTACAGTTCGAAGAATGTGGTATACTGGTAATCTTTTCACCCCAAAATGCATAACCTTACACTTTGTTACATTAAACTGACATCCATTCTCATTAGCCCAGTCTTCCAATCTATCCAAATCATCCTACAAAATATGACATCCTGTGCATTCACTATTGCTCTACCCAACTTTGCATCATCGGCAAACAAATGAATAGTTCCTCTAAGAGCCTTGTCTATATTATTAATGAACAAATTAAATAGTAGCAGCACAAGAACAGAGCCGCTCAGTACGCAGCTAGTCTATGGACTGGACTCTACTCCTGAATAAACTATTCTCTGATATCTCTTCATCAGCCACACTCCTATGTACCTCACCAACCCTATACCCATTCCCATGTGCTGCAGTTTACTGATTAGAATTCCATGTGGTATCCTGTCAAAGGCTTTTGCAAAGTCCAGCAGTATCACTGTAAACCCATTTACTGAGGCACAACCTACCCTTCACAAAACTGTGTTGTCCCCATGCAGTGTCCCGTTTCCATCTATCCCTGCCTGTATTGTGCACTTGAGCAACTTCTCCAAAACTTTGACAACTCCTGATATGCTGATTGGGTGATAATTTGCTACATCAGTATTGGAGCCTCCTTTATGCAATGGAACTATTTTCTTATCTTTCCATCCCCTTGGAACTAACCCTGAACTGAGACTTTGCTTAAATAATGTGTCCAAGGGCACTGAGAATTCCCTAGTACCTTCTTGTAAAACTCGAGCCAGTGTACCATCCAATCCCACAGCTGCATTCACATCAAGGTTCTGTAATATGCAATACACCTACAGTTCATTTACCTCAGTTTCCATAAGCCTTTGCCTCTCTCCTTACTGCATTATCACCATCTGGATGATATACTCTTGCAAAGTGTTCACTTAGTAATTCTACTATTTCGACCGATTCAGTTACCTACCTTTGGAATGCAACTAGCTAAAACCTTTAACTTAAAAAGGAACTAAACTTTAACGAATCATTTTAGTAAGACAGAGCTAATAACAATGGGGCTTTGAAAATAACCTACTAACTGGTAACTGGAGCTGCATTATAATAACTTATAATGCAGCTCCAGCGTTGAGTATACTAGCCAGTACTACTCGCTGGTATACTCAATGCTGGAGCTGCATTCAATGCAGTCCTACAGCCCTTACTGAAGAGCCGCCACAGCAATTGTTCATAGGAAACTATAAATGTATTATGTAAACTATCATAGTATTCTGTATACGAAAATAAACAAAGATTAGTAACGCATATACAAGACCAGCAGATTAACGGCGGAGCTGGCGGTTTCATGAGAAAACGTCATAAGATATAGCAAAGAATGCAAAACTGATTATGAGCTCGCAGCGTGGTTTAAGAGTACCTATTAAAAGGAGTTCAGCTGGTTCGAGATTAATGGAGAGTAATGTATTTGTTTTATTGCCAAGGTGGCGACATGAGCACTGTCGTTTTGTGTTTATAGCGTTCTAATTGTTCTTAACGCTAAAAAATCGGAGAAACGTAATTTTGTTTCGCTTTCTCATAATTTACTGTCTTCATGCATGACACAAGAACTGTAATCTTTTCCCAACAACCTTTTTAGGGCTTTATCTTATAAAATAAAGTAGGCGAAACCTTCAGCTTTTTTTATGTTATTTGAAGTTTTCCGTAGGCCAAGTAGACAGGTAACTATTTGGTTTTTTTTTCCTAAAAAACTGCGCCTCCTATTTTAAACGATTTATACTTTACTGTTTTCTCTTCAACCTAACGATTGATTGAATATTCTGCTGTCCCTCGACCATAAACGAAATCTCACCCATATTGAGATATATTGTATCTTAATATGGGTGGGACTTTGTGGCAGCCTATAATAACATTGACGGCAATTCTGAGCTTCCAGTCTTATACAACAGTTCGGCTAAGATCCTTTCCTATATCAACATGACATTGCCCTTATCCGCAAAGTAAGATCTATGCAAGAATGGTTTAATGAGATCGGTGTTGAAGAACTTAACTGCCTCAGATTGAGAGCCCTGATCTCAATCCTATAGAACACCTGTGTGAAGAATTGGAAACACGATTGAACTATGTCAATCTCCCAACATCAGTGACCGACGCTTCACTAATGTTCTTCTGAAAGAATCGCAGGAAGTTTACCGTATCAACGTATACAAATCTAGTGGAAATCCATCTCAGAAGATTTAAGTCTGTTACAGCATCAAAGATCGAACAACTCCATATAAATACTCTTCATATTTTTGTACTCGTAATATTTCTTCGTACTTCGGTACTTCTGTCTTCTATCAACAGGATTCCTCTTTTTTGTTGACTAATTGCACATACACGTAAGTGACGTCTATAGATATAAATGCTCTCTCGTAAATATATATTAACTAGGTTTACTCTACTAGGTAATGAGAGACATCTGATGTCTTAAAGGGAAGAGGATTAGTTATGTGGAAACCACAACATATCTCTTACTTCAATACAGTATATCCGGGTAATCTGCGTATCACACAATCTGTAGTATAAAACATGATCTGTGTTTTTTTTTCCCTAGAAACCAGAGTTCTTCATTCATCAATTCAGGCCAACCGGCCAGAAGAACACACGCAATATATAGACATGGGATAGGACATTAGGGGAAAGGATTAACTATCCAGTTTCGTAGGATTTCGTTTCGAATGACTGTATGGTAAAGTGTTTAAAAGTAAGCATGACTCAGGAAAAATGAGCATCTGTTTGGCTTGCTCAGAAACTTTCCATCATCAAAACACAAAAAAGGTCATCTCCAGTTATGTTTGTTACGAGCAAAGATTCTGCTAATCAATACAGAAGACGAACACAAATCTAAATTCATATTAATCCACAATGATCACCTCAGATTCAACACAAACGAGTACTTGGAACATACGTCGATATAAGTTCCGAGACAAGTGTCTGCCTACTGCAGAGGCTAAAATTTTAGTGGAAGACGCAAAACGAAATTAAATAAATAAACAATTGCTGCCTTTGTTAAGCTCATTTGCTTTTTTAAGCAAACAAGCAGATGTGTATACATATTTCAAGTATATCATTGAGATACAGCTTGTAGCGATCTCAACTATGGGACTGAAATCAACGTCCGATCGAGGCAGTGGACTCAACCAGTGGATGCTGCATATCATAAAGATCCTAAAAACGTTTGATGGATTCAAATAATCAGAATCAGGCTACCAAGGGCGCACTTGAAATGCTTGGACTGCGTTTAGAAACATGTTTGCTCAATACGAGTCCTGTAAAGCAAGGTGTTGCCTTGCAGAAAGATTGCAGATCTATTTCACCATCCATGGCAATATCTGATATGAATCCCCTTTGTCTAGAAGCAAGATGAAATAGTTATGATATTTTGGCCCATGAGGAGACCTTAGAATATAGGTTAATAAATATGGTTTATGAGTTCAAACAAAGTAGGACAACTGGTGTATAGTATCTCTCGATTAGTTCCTTACTCTGTGGAGATCTTTTTTAATAATAAAGTAATAATAATATATCCTAACTTCGCATGATTCAGTTTAATTTGAGAAGGGGTCACAAGTGCTTCATTTTACATAAGCAGTGGATTTTATAAATTCCTCCTACAATTTTAGGGGTGAATGTAGACATTTGGCGAGGCTGCTTGGAAGAGTGGGGGTTTGAAGGCGTGTGTATTTACATTATATTTCTGCAATGTATTCGCCATTCTGTTCTATAGAGTGTTTGCTGGATATATGGTAGAATTGCAACTTTTCGGTAATTCCAATCTTTCTGGTTAATTTAAGTGTCATTCAGAAACCGTTGGAAGGTGTAATTTATTCAATCAATCAATTACTAATCATTTTGCAAATCAATGCAAATACAAAATATGATACATCATAGTAATTTTACGAATGAAATGCAATTTTTAGTCTATGAAATTGTCAATTTTTGTTTGCAAAATAAAGACCAATTATTACAATTTCTCTGCCACAACGAAAAATAATTTTTTCTGATCTCCTTCCACAGCACTGTATTTATGATCTTTGATCTTCCACGAAAGATTACCAAATCCAGCTTTGGAAAGTGTCTTCTCAACGTTTTCCTGATCTAGATTTAGAGCAGGCATTTTGATGTCTCCAACTTCCCACGATGTGGCCCCAAAAACCCCCATCAGAAGGAGGCCACCTCCTTGACGAAGAACAGAAGCAATACTCTTTATAGCTTTTTCAAATGTTTCCCAGTCCGGACATGCCGATTCAAGACAGAGGGAAGAAAGGACGAGGTCGTACTGCTGGGTGTACTCTGGTGGCAACATCTGATCTGCGGTCACATCGCAAAACACAACTGCCTTTAAATTGCTTCTTAGACGGGTTTCAATATCCTTCTTTCCTTGGTCCAAATCTCTAGAAAATGGAAATAAGAAAGAAATAAATGTTTCACATTTTGAATAAATTATACAAATTCTCTGTCAAAATTTCTACCAAGAAAAGAACTGCTAATGTAATCATGGAGTTTACGTTTACACTTAAACTGTCAAAAATACAAAAAATTGGGAAATTTCAGAGGACGACAAGGCAAGTCATCCTTGATACTGTACTGTTTGCTCAGTCACAAAATGACACCATTCTGAATGAAGATTTTGGATTCCTGAATTGCACTACGAAGAAAATTCCATCAGCTACAAAGAGTATTTATCTGAACGACATAGTAAACGAACGTGAAATGTTCCTGCAAACTTTGGTTTTTCTGAAGAAGAATGAAAACGTTAAACCATAACTAGACATGGATATGAATCGAAACGAAAAACGGATACATGAAGTAAATCAACGTAGTCTTCGTAAATCTCAGACGAGATCTCAGTACTGCACCTTCCATCGGATATTATGCATAAAACGCTGTAGCTTAGTGCTAATGACATTGATTTGGAATATAAGTTATAAAGAAAAGTATAGCCAAACCGGTTCACATTTGCACTGCTTATATTATCGGCGATTACGTTGCATTTGTTGACCCACTTGTTTTCTATATTTTTTCCAATTTGTGCAACAAGGGAAAGCTTTTTTCTCAGAGGATTGCAAATGATGCAGAAGCCTTTTAACAGTATATAACACATCATGGGGAAAATGTAGAATAATGTGATGGAGATTACATAACTTTTCAGCACACCCTCGTATATAGCATATTTTATTCTCCTATCGAGAATATGATGTATAAAAATATTCGCAGCGATATAATCTATATACGACATTCCATGCCGCATCATCCATATAAGGTACACCATGACATAAAGCTATATCGTTTATAACAAAAATAATAAAATGGATTACTTTGTGTAATCTATATCATACTATGCCTAAAATCTATATAATAATATGTACAATAACACTTCCTAAGTGACGGTGGCTAACTGAATTCATGTGTGCTGAAGACCGATAGATCAGATGTAACTATAGTTACCAATCTCCTACCTCTTCCAGTTACTGATGGATCATTGAACACTGATCCTTTCGGTCAAAGCCGTTAGTGCCGATGAAAACAGTCTATATATATATATATATATATATATATATATATATATATATATATATATAAGAAATATCGAGATAATAAAAATTAAAAATGATGAAATAAATATATACAATAAATAAATAATAACCCACTCATAACCTTCTATTTCAGCAGCGTAATTGAGAAACGGTGTGTAGTCCGACATTCCCGGTTGTTTTCGCATCCACAAATCCACGTGTCGTCGATTGGAGTCCGAGAAGTCGCTAGCAACCAGATAAGGGAAGTACGCACTTGCGATAGCCAGCGAATGTATTGTAGGTCCACATCCGACATCCAAACATTTTGTTCCCGTGAAACGTCCTAATGAAGAAAGATATTTTAAAGCAATTTATCGTTTTAATTAGTTTAGATTTTGTTCAAAATGTAAGCGATCCTCTCTGAAATTGAGCCCGTCTATAACAAAAGAAACAGTAGCGCACATTACTGAATATAATGTCGATAATAACTATTTCGATATTCAAGGAAGTGTCGTTTTCTTATAACTTTCCTAAATACGCAAACTTGCAAGAGACAACAAATCAAATCAAGCTGAGAGATATCAATTACTGACTCCTCTACCCATCATTGCTTGCACCATAATTCCTACCAATCTTCAATACTCATTACTTGGCTCTCTTTTCTTTCAGACGTAAGAGGGTCTAGATGTGATAAATAATAGTAAACATTCTTTATAATAGAATTTTCCTTCTCTTTTCTACATTGAAAGCATCTCTGGAATGTCATTATAGGCCACAGTATTAAGATTAAGATTCTCTCTCACGATGAACTAGACGGTTCAGCCCAAGCCATGAAAACCAGCCCGATACTATGATGTACATTCCCTGAAATTTCACGGTTATCTTGTAGAGTTCTCTTGGCGTCAACAAAACCCGGACTCGTCTCTCCTATTGCCAAATGACGAAGCGTGATGGATCACTCCACAGAACGAATTTCCACTACGCCAGGATCCATGCTGCCGAGCTTTATCTCACTCCAGCCTTCGCTTGGCATTGCTCTTGTTGATGTCACGACTATACGGACATGGAAACCCATGTTCTTCAGCTCACGACCAATTCTTGAGGCGTTTGCGTTGCTAGAAGAGGAAAACTCGGCAGGAAGGCATTCAATAGAGTACAAACGATTCTTTTACACCACTCACTTCAGCATTCTGAAGCCCTTTGATAACTTTAACTATCAGACCAATGAAATCTTTATCAAAAACATCATAAAAGACGACTCTACGCAACGTCTGAGCAGCCCCCGTTGCCTTTTACAAACTAAGACAATTCCGATGTCGAACATTGCATTCTCCAAAACGTTCTTGTATTCTCGTTGTCGAAACTTTCCAAAGTTCTACATACACTATGTTAAGAAAAGTATTTGTCCAATACTTTTGTCAACAGCTTTTCTCATCAGACCAAACTGACAAACGAAGTTTGACAGTTTTAATAAAATTAGTAAAGTTCGAAAAATGTTTTCTGGAGCGACCAATCACGCTTCCAAATGTTTCTCTCTAATAGTCGTGTATGGATCTCGAAATTACCCGGAACAGGTCCGTCAAGACTGCATCATTCGAAATGTCAAATTTGGCGGCAACTCAGTAATGGTATGGGGCGTATTTCAGTTGAATGGGGCCTAGATGTACCCAAAACTCCCACGTCTGATGGCGGCTCGCTTGGCAACTTGGACAACTTCATGCTCCCGACGTTGTGGAAGTACTTTATCGGTGACCCCTTGCACGTTTCAGCACGGAAATGCACCATGCCATACTGTACTGCGTGTTCGAGATTGGTTTCCGGAAAACAACGTTGAATGTTGGTCTGGCCGACTCACTTAACACCTGTGGGACGAATTAGTGCTCCGAATTCGCTTCAGACCACAGTGGCCATCATCTATATCAGCAACAGGAGTAGCCTTGCCAGAGGAAGAATATTCAAACCGTTCCTACGTACCAGAAATTGGTTGATCGCATTACCCAAAGGGTGGTTGCCATCATTCAGGCAAAGGTGGTCCCACTTGGTACTAGAAATGCAATGAAAACGCATTTTTGACCGCAATTAGGTGTCTAAATGCTTTTGTCAACGTAGTGTATATTCGGTTTTGAAATAAGGTTGGATCATTAATATGCCCTATTACTATTCATTTTACATCGCCGAAAAAAATCGTATTGCTTTATTTGATAATATTAATATAAATATTAATATACCTTGTATATCATAGTAATATTAATCTGGTAGTAGTTTCAGTATAAATAAGTTACGATATTGATTATTCTGATATAGATTAATAAAGATTAACATAAATTAATTCAGGATTGTATTTATCATAATTTAGTGAAGTTAAAGAATACTCAGGTTCTATGGTCTACCCTCAAAACTCAGACAAGCAATCTCGGCGCCTTATAAAGATTACAATACTACAGTAATCTTTAAAACAGACACATCTGAATCATTTCCAGTGACAACAGGAGTCCTGGAAGGTGATGTACTAGTACCTTGTTTGTATGTAGTATGCTTGGACTACATCTTGTGGACCATCAACACAGAAGATCTTAGTTTTAACATCAGAACATCCACCCACGCCATGCAAATAACTGATCTTAGCTTGCTGACGATGTTATACGTATTGATACAGAACCAACAAATGCACAAAACAGCTCAGTTCACTAGAGGCACAGGCTAAACTTATTGGTCTGCAGATCAACATCCAAAAGTCCAAAGTATTCTCAATAGGTTGTGAAAACTTTATACTTCATATCAACAATAAATGCTTTCAATACCTTGGATCGTACATCAGCAATACAGAAAATGATATCAGAAAAAGTAAACAGCTGGCTTTAATCTTCCATAACAAACTCCGTCCCATCGGGAAACCATCATTAATATCATTAAAGACAAATTAAGACTATACCATGCAAACAGTAGATCCATCTTCCTGTATGGTTCTCAAACCTAGACAATAAGTACCAAAAAAAAAAAAACTACAGATCTAATTAACTCCTTTGGAACTAAATGTCTCGGGCTGATCCTTGGATACACTTTGATGGACCGTGTCACTAACTTCTGTGCTAAATCTGGCTAAGTAAGAACTCAGATGGCTTGGACATCAACTGAGACATCCTGAAGTCTCACCTTTTTTGGAATCCCTCATCCTCTATAAACCAGAAGATGGAAATCGCAGTAGAGGAAGACCATGAAAACAATTTTGGCAATACCTATGTGAATCCATCAGAAGGCTGAACTGTAAAACTCCATCTAACATCTATCAGTTAGCTCAAGATAGAGAGACTGGGAAGACCATAATTTGCAATATTTACTCCATCTGCAGGACTGAAATAGATAATTTTTCTTTCTGAAAATAGCGTTTTGAATCTGGAAATTATAAGAAATAGACTGAGGCCTATTCTTCTGAGTTACGTCGTTAAAAGATGGTGGATGTTTCCACTCGTATTCTCATGTCAGTGTCATTTATCCATGACCACTAGTCATTGCACTAATTTTCCTGCAATTGCAAAGGTCAATGAAGGAAGACCTCATTGCCAGATCGTCCTCCTTTTAAAAAATGTTATCAAGAATTTACATAAACCTGTCATATTTTAAACTGCCTTTATCCCTAAGAGCTGTATAAGAAGGACAAAAGGTTTTTAATCAGTTCACGTTCTGTGATAACAATAATTTTGATATGTAGTTTACGCTTCTTTAGATGTAACTTAAAGATGTAAATTAAAGTGTAATAGAACAAAAATATTGCTTAGACATATCGTTTCTAATTTTAAATAAATGAAATTGCTTAACCTTTTATTCCCTAACGGGATAAACAGATCTAATTTAGTTCTGACTTTTTAAAATCAGAGCGATCTACGATGTTAGTCACCACCAGTAGCTAAGCTCACAGCTAATCACGATTTTAAGGATTCAGGGTTACTGTACAACTAATTGCTACCATCTATTCATAAATTTAAACCGAAACGTATTATTGTCTGAAATATCGCAAATTCTTTAAAAACATAAGTTTTAGGGAAGAAAAGAAATTGGTTATGCCAAAGAACAATTAACTCAGTAACTGGCAGAAAAAATGTAGAAAAGTTTCATTAGTCTATGACTAGATTTGAACCGATAATGTTGTTTCTTCTAGTTCTCCCTTCCACTTTTAGTGATTTGTAACAAGAATAAATAAAATAATACCTACCGCTACTTAATGTTTCATGAATACTCTTGAGATAAAGGCGATAGGTCTTTTTATCTAGTAAACCATTTACCAGTTCAACATATCTTGCAGAGTCGAATGAATCTCCCTCGAAGTACTTTTTCCATTCTGTGGACATTTTCAGATGAAAACTCTGCAGAGCTGAAAGAATATTTTATTTTTCTGTTTTTATTCTTTTCATTACTTCATTAATTATAGCTTAATTATTAATACGAAATATACAGCATTAGTCGAATATTTATTTTTGATTATATTCCACTAGAAATTATGTGAAATGGATCAATTTTCAACAACATCAACTTTCGTAATTAGCGGACCACGCTCTGACAGTCAAGAGATTCGATCGCAGTCCAGGAATGTCTTTCAATGGGGGGGGGGAGATGAATTTCAACACTAAATATGAGACTATAACCACCTTACCTATGAGAGACCTAAAGACATTTGAAAATTTTTGTGTTATTATCATGGGTAAGGTGGTTTATTGTCCCATTTGTCCGAGAGAAACTAGGTCAATTCGCCTTTGTTCTTTGAAGGTGGGAAACGTTGCCTGAGAGTTCGCTCCAAAAAATGTCCCATAAATGTTCCATACGATTTAAGTCTAGCGATTGGGATAGCCGTGGCAGACAGGACACCTCACCGTCATGTCCTACACACTACTGGGTGACCATATTTGCTCGATGAATGGGAGCATTATCCATTTGAAATGTGGCTGACTGTGTAGGAGAAAAGGTGTGTCAACATGGGATGTAGATGATCACTTATGATTGAAAGACAACTTGCAGTATCCACTTTGTCGTCCAATACAACAAGTGGACCTAAACCATGCCATGAGAATGCGCCCCACACTATTATAGAATCAGCAAAATCTTTCACAGTTGGGAACACGCACTCCGGCTGATAAGCTTCCTTTGGCTGACTGCACACACGTATTCGTCCGTTTGCAGCAAATAAATGTGAACGTGGATTCATCGGACCTTATCACATCCCTCCACTGTTGTGTAGTAAACTGCCTGTGATCTTTGCACCATTGAACGCGACCGACGATGTGCATTGAAGGGGATGATGGAATGCTTGTATAAGGAAGCCCGATGGTAATATCGCTCTGTGTAGTTCTCGGAGCAGATTTTTTGTTGAAATAGGTTTCTCACGACTAACGGTGTTGAATTTTTCACACAATTGCTCAGTAGTAGCCCTCCTCTTTTCCGTGGTATACAGCTCACTAATACTCGCTGATGATGTTTGTCCTGTCGACTACCATGCTGACATAACCTTAAAGACTGTTCCTCGACTAACATTTGCAATTTCAGCTGTTCTGGTCACAGCTTGGCTCCAACAATACAATCATGCCCAGTTCAAAGTGACTGCCAGCTTGGCTCCAACAATCATGCCCAGTTCAAAGTGACTCAGGTCCTCTATGGATTCCATTCGAACATGCAATAAACGGAGGCATCCTCCCTCTGCCTTTAAATGTATGTCCCTACGATTGTCGGAAGTACATTTGCAGATGAACTGCATCTTTCTTTGTTACATCGTAAAGGCTGCATTGCAACTCCAATAACGCGTCCCGATAGCTCATATTCTCAATTTTGTTTGTACATTATCTGTAGTTTAAAAGTTTCTTCTTAAGTTAGTATTTCATTAAAATTATTCCTAAATTAAAATCGAATGTGATCATATCTTGTTGCATTTGAAACTTCAGGATCACGTGAAAGTCCTTTTAAGTCATTAAGTATTAAATATGTATTATCCATTATTTCTTGCCATACAAGAAATTGCAAGTAGATAGAAACCAAAAATACACGGCTTGTTAACATGGTGCTAAGATCATGTTCATGACTGTGGTGAGTCAGATTTTAGCTTAAATCCAGTACCCTCTAACACACTAAGTTATGTCCATTATTCGTTCATCAGTTTCCCAAATGAAAATTCACGAAATCCATCATATCTTGTGGTAATTTCTAATTAAACGCTATCATTCAGAGAATAATGTCATTTCGGGAAACAAATTGAATTATCCTTAACCATAATAGCATAAGTACGTGAGTGGTCTGAAACGTTCTCGGCGTCGAGGATAAATAGCAAAACTATCAGCAAGAGAGTTTTTTTCTAAGTTGGTACATCTGTCATAAGCAGCCATGTGAAATTGCAAGTCATTCTATTAGTAGTTTGTTTTATACAGCTCTGAAGCAAACGTGTTGTCTGTATCCCTTGAAGTGGATAAAATTGAGTATCGTGCAGTTATAAAATTCTTTGTAAAAGAAGTTTTAACGCCAAAAGAAATTTATTCGAAGTTCATAAAGGTTTATGGACACTCTTCTTCTTCGTTTTTGACAATTAAGAAATGGACTGCCGAGTTCAAACGTGGCCGTACCAGCCTTGAAGATGATCTACGTGAAGTACGCCCAAAAAAGTGTAACAACACCAGAAGTCATTGATCAAGTGCATGATATGGTATTGGATGACCGGCAAGTCAAAGTGCGTGAAATTGCTGAGACTATAGGCATTTCAAAAGATCGTGTAGGATATATTTTGCATGAAGAATTGCAAATGAAAAAGCTTTGCGCAAGATGAGTGTCGCGCTGATCAAAAACGCACTCGCATGAAAATCTCTGAACAGTGCTTGGAGCGTTTTAACAAGAATAAAACTGATTTTGTGAGTCGACTTTTACTAATTACTTATTACTTATTACTATCCTTCGGGTCGCTCACTGTTGGGGGATCCGGGGTATCTCACTAGTTTTTGCAGAGGTAACCCCGCACTCAATACAGAGAAACCGGTCTTGGTAGTGACCCTTCCCAGAATACATAGCATTATTCATATCCGTAAGAATATGTGCTTTGTATTATGGGATACTTAGGAGTGATCAGAGCCTATGCCACCTTTACCATGAGTTGCCTCAGACTTGAAAATACTTCAAGTGCAAACTTGGCTTACTTGCTTGTTTGCTTACTTGGGAAAAAAATGATTAAAACCAAGTTTACAAAATATCTTCATATCTTTAATACACCCACCCACCCACACACACGTACAGACACAATATATATATATATATATTTTTTTTTTTCAGAATCCATTTTTACTCGGTTTGAATATTATTCAAAAAACTTTAATGACTGTTACCGAGAGATAAAAAGATGACATGGTATATTTAAAAAGATACTACTAGTTTGCTAGTTTCGTTGAATAGATCAACCTCTTCCGGTATCACAACCAAAGAAATATATAAAGAATTACAGAGACTTAAAATTGTAATAACAGAACAAGTTCAAAAAGACAGTAGCGTGTTTGAAAACAAAATGCGAGCTTGAGTTCCAAACAAACGTATACTACGCGCTGTCGCGTGTGCGCCAATACTGAACAGAAGCAACGTGTGCGTCAGAGAGATTGAAACTTAGGCTGTTTGTTGATATGAGAAGAATCTAGAGAAATTTCTATAAATTCGAAAATCTTTCTTTCGAGCTCATCATAGCACACATGGATGTTAGAAGTTTCAGTCCAGTTCACAATGTGTTGGCGGCCTTCGTCTGAGTTAACTGAAAAGAGAATGTGTCTAGAGAGAACGCTGTCTCTAGTCCTGTTATAGGAGATATCTCTACGGTGTTCTTCCAAACATAGAAGGATGGATTTAACAGTCAGGCCATAGTATGGCTTTCCACAATGACATAAAATCTTGTACACTCCAGGAAACTGAATTCCCAGGAGTGTACAAAATCACGTGTGACTGCGGGAAGCAATACTATGGCCAAACTGAAAAATCCATCCTCCTACGTCTGGAAAAACACCAGAGAGACATTGCCTACAAAAGAACCAGAGCAAGTGCCCTGTCAGGCCATGTACTGTTTTCAGTAAACACAAATGATGAAGGCCGTCAACATGAGATAAACTGGACAACAACCTCAAACCTTCATATATGCAGTGAGGAGGTGGAGCGCCGCATAGTCGAGTGTATGGAAATTGTTATGGACCTTCATCACATAAAAAATAACCTTAGCTATAATCTACCGGAGTCTTTCAGCTCTGCTATCCGATATTGGCACACGCGTGAAATCAGACGCACGCAGCTGCTTAACAATAGAACTTCAACACGGACTTGAGCTACAGTTCAAAGCTAACTGATTTTGTAATAGTCGTTTTATAGTGATACGATGTTTCTTATAGTGTTTACTTGCTTTGTATGTTCCCACGCCTGAAGAAGTCGGACAATCCGATGAAACATGTTGCGTTTTGAATAAATTTAATTGTTATTCTTGTCTATATAAATATATATATATATATATATATATATATATATATATATATATATATATATATATATATATATATATATATATATATATATATATATATATATATATATATATATATATATATATATATATATATATATATATATATATATATATATATATATATATATATATATATATATATGTTGACTGTTTGACTGTGGTCTTGTTATCTGGTAGGTTGTTTTAGTTACTCTGTAGATTGGACTGAAGTAATGTTTTAACATGACTGTATAGTGGCATAAGTGTTTCACCTTAAATATTTTGTGTTCTGTCCTTGCTGCCTCTATAAGTGTTGGCTGTTCTCTTTGTTCCAAGTTTTACCATTTTATCTTGTAACCTGTTAAGTCTGTAGTCTGCGCATAATGCGTATAATGTAATTGCGTATCTTAAAATATTTTCACATAATGCTACATAAATTAGTATTTTTATTGGAGCAATGTCTTTTAATCAATATAGTTTGCTGCTATTATCCTGAGACCTATTATTTATTATTTATAATATATTTATTATATATTATGTATGATGTTTGTATGTTTAGGATCAGTGCATTATGTATAGGAGGATGGATGGATATCGGACAGTGAGATATTTATTGTGAGTATATTTTGGCCATTAACTTAATTTTAGAATAATATTTCACTGGGTTTTTATGGACCAATGAATTTAATGATAAATTATGCCAACAAGTTTCACCAGCTGGGCTGCTTGGCTTCTTCAGGGCATACAAAAAGGTAAATACAACTCAAAGTCGCTAGTACATAGAACAAACATATAAAATGTAACATAAATTAAAAAGACATGTAACGTCATATGCATGGAGCGTTTGTTTCATTAGTCGATGGGACAATGAAACACAAGGTACTTTGTTTTGAGAAACTCAAATGTAAGAAAGCTAGAGTCTTAAACCATCTTACATTCTTAAAAAGATGCAGGAACTTCAACATCATTCCTAAATTTCTAGCTATAAAAGAAAAACTCCACTCAAGAAGGGCCAAACGAATATATTTCAAAACGTCCCTGGAGCGTAATAGCTCCAGGGACGGAGCGTAATAGCTCCAGGGACGGGATAGCTAATAGGAACTTAGCAAAATAGATCTAACATGCTTCCGACTTTATGAAGATATTTAGGATCCGACTTATGGACGCTTTTAGATAACATGATGCATAATAGTTTCAACAAGGCTTTTCTTATCAGCAAAAAAATTCAAATTAAAAATAAATTAATACGTTATATTAAAGAAGTCATAACTCTAAACACAGCCTGCCTGAGGGCAAAGTAATCTTTAACCTCTCTGACCATTCCCTAACACAACCGGAAGTCAGTATACTCAAAAATGGATTCCATTTTGCTATCGCACCTAACCATTTCCAGATGTTGATATTTGCAACATAGAGACAGCACTCTCGTTTTGTCTGAAAAAATAGCCAATGTTCTTAGATTAAAGAGCGCTGTTATCCTTTCGTCGTCAAGACTACCAAACCAAAATATAACACCTTCAGAAAAGAGAGCTTTCTCCAACTTGAAGGACAAGCAAATCATCATTTTAAAAAGCTGACAAAAGAAACTCGACGGTTATCCTTAACACCAAAGACTCCACAGCTAAGATCACAGAATTACTCTCAGATACATCGACTTATCGGATATTAGAGTCAAACCCTACATGGAAAAACCACGAGGTCAAAATAATTTATTATGAAATATCAACAGTTGCTCTGCACATCTACAACGAAGATTGAAGTCCTCGCACCCAGTGACATCGCGATTATACGGTTCTCCTAAAGTTCACAAAAGTGGAGTCCCTCTACGCCTCATAGGGAATGGGAGACATTCTCCAACCTACCTACTATCTAAACACCTTGCCTGTCTCCTAAAGGATCATATTCGAAACTCTGAAACTTACATTAAGAATTCAAAGCACTTCAATGCTAAATTGAAAAACATCTCTATATTTGAAAAAGATATTCTTGCCAGACTAGACATGGTATCTTTATTCACCAATATCCCGGTAGAAGAAGTAATCAACATTTTACGCAATCTGTATCCTAACTGGCTTCGCTATGGGCAGTCCCCTATCTCCTCCGTGCGCAGATCTATTGGGAAAGGATGCCCTAGAAAAGGGCATCCTTTCCCAATTAGACCCTAAGCCATTAGTATGGTGAAGATGACGTTTTTATCATTTGGAGAAACAGTTAAACAGCGCTTTTTGACTTTCTAACAAAGATAAATTCCTTCAATCAGAAAATTAAATTCACCTTGGAACTTGAGAAGGTTATACAGGGTGTCCCAAAATTCACGCAAGATTTAAATTCAGCTCCATTTGTGCGGTAAAGTGTTGCCAACGAGAAAAAAAAAGACAGCGTGACAGATGATAGTTCAGGATTATTAAAAATGACACACACAGCGAAAAGAGCTCGTTGAATGGATTATGGAACAACAATAAGTGGATGCTTATTTTTCGAACAAAATCATCTTCAGCGATGAGGCTCATTTTCATCTTGATGGCTTCTTTAATCGACAAAATTGTCGCATTTGGGGTTCAGAAAATCCATGAGTGATTTTTGAGAAACAAATGCATCCACAACGTGTCACTGTTTGGTGCGGATTTTGGACTGGAGGCATCATCGGTCCATTCTTCTTCGAAAATGCGGCTGGTAAGGCAATAACAGTTAATGGTGCTCGCTATCGCGACATGATAATCCAGTTTTTTGTACCTAAATTGCAAGATATGGATGTGGACGACATGTGGTTTCAACAAGACAGTGCCACATGCCATACAGCCCGAGAAACAATTCAATTACTGCATGAGTCATTTCCTGGTCGTGTAATTTCCCGTTTTGGTGATCAGAATTGGCCGCTCAGATCATGAGACTTAAAGCCGTTGGACATTTTCCTTTGGGGTTTTTTGAAGTCTAAGGTTTATGCCAACAAGCCAACGACCACCCACGCTTTGAATGAGGAAATTGAACGAAATTCAGCCACATTTATGCAAAACGGTCATGGAAAATTTCGACGAAAGAGTGCGTATGTGCCAGCAAAGCCGTGGAAGCCATTTACCCGATATGCTATTCCATGCATAACTCTATACTGTATACTTTATGAATCAATAAGAAATTACACTTTTTAATTAAAAACCTGTGTTTTCTATCAAAATTACTTGCGTGAATTTTGGGAAACCTGTATAACTACCATTTTTAGATACCCTAATCAAACAAACAAACAAATCGGCATACCAACCTTAAAGTCTATCGTAAACTAACCCATACTGACGTTATCTTCACTTCTTGTCTACTCACCACATTTCTCAGTGTGATCGCCAGAATATTTTGCCGTTTCGTTAAGAAAGAAAAATAAAAAAAAATAAAATAAAATAATAAATAATACAAAAACAAATCTGATAACGAAAGGCAAAAATAATGATAAATCAATGAAATAGTAGATATAACACCACGATACTGCTCGAATAATTTAACCACGAGCAAATATCTAGTCAAAATCAAAATGGGCATAAAGTGAATACGATTTCAACTTTGAAATTTTATTTATTTATATATTTGTAATTTTTTATTTCTTTTTATATAGTCCGTAAACCCAGCTCAAGAGACCGAGCAGGGACCTTTTTCAAGCCACTTCAGTCCTCTAATAAACAGGACGCTGGTCATGCAAGTAATGACGATATTTGAGCCATAGGGCTAATTTTTCTAAAAATATCAAAATATTAGAAATAATGCACACACTTCGCCTATTCAAGACTGCGCTGACCTCTCATAAATAAACACGGGGAAAATACTTCATAATTCAGAACTACCGCTATATTTTCGCTGACTAACCAAGTTATGTAGCACGTATTATCAAATATTTTCTACATATATAAAAAGGAATCCCTAAAACATATGGATTTTTAAAGAATCGACAAACAATATCTTTCGTGGAACAGTTCACTGACTGCACTAATGAGAATTTATGAAACCAAAACAATAGTGGTTTTAACTGTTTTAGCTGTTCCTATACACGGACAAGGAGAACATTACACTCATGGATTAATAATGTACATTGAAAACAAAAAGAACAGTGCATGTAGGAACAGTCCTCAGCAAATAGTTATCACTAATGCGTGAAGTCCGATGGCAACTGTTGTGTCTTGTCTACTTCCTATTAAAAGATTGTATGTGTGTGTGTGTGTGTGAATTTTCAACTACAATTATTATAATAGTCATCCAGTATTAATCTAACAAATTCTTAATAATAAAAAATAAACTTAATCCTTACGAACATTAATGTTGCTATTTATCCAAGTTGCATACTTACGTCAATAATCAATAAAGATGGAAATTAGTGATAGCCGGAAAATAGTGATAACTATAATGCATATAATGCAACTATAATGCATATAGTGATATACGTAATTCAAGCACATTTTAAATAAAACCTACCTTGATTCAGATAACGTCTCTAAAGTCTTTGAAGCTTACATCCCGAAATGTAAGTTTAACTCTCACAGATAACATGAAAGTGTCACTTGATCACATTCTCGAGGTTGAAACGTATTTAATGCAGGATTATGTAAGCCCACTTAAAACTGCGAACCAAAAAAAAAAAAAGTCTTTTTTATCTATAACAATGTTCGATAGCCAACTATTCATTACTGTTAAACTGGAAGTACTTGAAACACACACAACCGCACGTGCTAGCTTAGATAATTCGGAAATTTTGTCTTGGAAACCCAATCAGGCAACATTTTCATTCCACTTCAGACAATCAGTAAGCAAGATAGTGGTGAATGAATTCCATGTGTGTGTGTGTGTGTGTGTGTGTGTGTGTGTGTGTGTCCGTGCGTGCGTGTTTACGAAATAACAAAGCCTCTACTTCCACATCTCCTCCCTAATTCACTTTGAGTTGAAGAAAAAGAATTAAAATCTTCACTACCTATAAATGTTTCTCACTTCATCTGGAATGTATTATCGAGATTTGTGTCCTACTCTTATTTAAACCAAATCAAAAAGTTTAGGATATTGTGGCCAGAACTATGCACCCTCATAGTGTTGTCCACTGTACTATCAAGGACAGTTAGACGTGAGTATATTCCAACCAAAGGGTGCACATCTAAATGAGCATCCTTAAATTAGAAAAAGACCACGATTATGAGGACAGAACCCTTAGTAGTATGCTGATCCTTATTTTCCTTCCAAGGAAGCTCGAACTAGACGTTAGTTCCATAAGGTTATTAAGATTTAATATGAGGATTGTTTACTTTAACAACACGTAGATTTTTTGCAGTATTGTTCGAAGAACCAAGCATGCAAAGTTTTGTTTAGGACTATTTTTGTGATGCTTCCTTTAAAATCACGTAAGGAAAACAAAAGATATGCCATTGGAAGAGTCTGTGTTAAGACGAATACTTACCTAGTTGATTCAGAACGAGTTCTATAGTCGTGGGCAGAATTAAAGTAGCAGTGTTACTTTCATTCTGTCTAGAACTATAATTAATTCCTCACCCCGTTCAAAATTTCCATCGCATATTTAAAGAATAGTTTTATTAATGAAGTCCAAGAAAAACAAGCAGAATATCACATTTCCGTTGAGTTCAAAACACCAACTTCTTTAAGAGCCTATTCAGTTGCTCGCAATACTTGTAAAAATATCATTAAAAGGGTTAAATGTGACTTCAACAACGATAAACGTATAAAACTCACTGTGCCATTAACAGTCCTACCTTCTGATCCATCCCCAAAGTTGTTGGGCGCAGCCTTTGTCCATCTCTGCCATCTCCTCTTTCTTACCCTAAAGATAAGGCCGATGTCTTTGTTTCATTCTTCTCCTCCAACTCGTCCATCGAATACCATGACAAATTACCTCCTTTTTTGTCTGGAACATTGCATCTCGTCCCTCCTTTCTGCTTCCTACAGAAAGACATCAGAATAATCTTCAAAAACTTGCAAACCACAAAATCAACGGTCCTCATGAAATCCACTTATTGTTCTCAAGCGATGTACTCTTTAACTAACATCTGTTCTTTATCATTTATACATTAAATTCAACTCAGGTGGCATCCACCCTCCAGCATAGAAGCAAGCCGATATACAGCCAGGGTTGCAAAAAAAAGAGATAAATGCCTACCGTCAAGCTATCGACTTGTTACCCTCACCTCAATTTTGTCCAACGTAACTGAGAAGGTTATCAGCAGTCTGCTTCTTCAACATTTGTACAACTGCTATCTAAAACACCGCTGAACATTTTGTGTAAAGGTTATGAGAAACATTACCCATGGCAACTCCAAAGTTTTGGATAAAGTCCGGAATAGACGTATTCTCGACAAATTAGCATCACATGGTCTGTCTTCGTCCTTGTGCAAATGGATCACCAATTTCCTCTCAGAATCCCTGCGAGTAATGGCAAATGGTGTTTTTTCCTCATACTTTCCTGTCAATGCTGGTCCCTCAGGTCAGGTTCTGTCATTTTACCCACCCTCTTCTTGATTTATATAAACAACCTGATCTCATTGACTGCAAACCTCATTATGGTTTTGTTAATGATAGCACTCTGCACTCGTCCTAATCACATAGCAATCTTTGTAGTGCTTAGACATCTCAAACTTCAAATCGTTTGTAATGAGAAAACAGAACATCGATCTTCACAGTATCTTTGATCGGATGAAACCAACCTAGTCAACTTCAATGCTCTCAAACACAAAGTTTTGCTTGTTTTCTTGCAAACGATGATAGCAATTTTCTTCACTTTTACTGAGATAAAATATTAAAATATTACCTCAGTAAAAGATTAGTGCTGTAATCTGCAGCTCAACACTCAATACGAAATCTCTCTTTTTCCTGGACTGTTTATGACCAAAACTGATATAATCCTATCACTTCTATTGCACCATTAGCTTCCAAGCAGCTTGACACTCCTTTCCTCAAAAGATGGTGGGGAAAGAGTAAGTCATTATTCTACCGATCAGTGACTTACTCTGCATAAATTCCAAATCCGACCAACATTGGAATACTGCTCTCTTGTCCGAGATGGTGCGCCTAAGCCCTCTCTAAAATTCTTGATGCTCTTCAGAAAAGATTTCCTTTTCCCAGAGAAGATCACTTCAGATCGGAATTTTGTCTCTTCTATGGATATGTCCATGGTCATTCTTCAGCATCCATAATGCCTCCCATTTCTGCAAAATCAACAGGAACTCGAGCAACATCTTTTTACAGTTGAGCTTCATGCTCACCGAACCAGCTACTTTCATTCCACTTACCTCAATTTGGTGAAATAACCCCCCCGCCCCTCCCATAAAGCATTTCAAAGGACTAAAATCCCAACAGTTCAAGAAGAATATTAGCATATTACTTTGTTCCTAACTTCTGCCCACAGACGCCATTCATTTGTTATAGGTCCTTCTACTGCCTGTGTGTGAGTGTAATATAAAAAATGCAAACGATGCACCCTCTTAAAAGTGCTTCTCTATTGCCGTCTTCATCACAAAACATTTATAAAATGAAAATTTATTTCAATTCTTTTCAATAGCTTCTAATAATCTTTCTACTTGTAAAATAACCTTAATGTTTAAATCATTATTGTCATCGTGTTGCAGCCACTACTCAAAGTCCTTTCAGATCCTCTCCCACAGAAAATGTTTCGCTAATTAAATCATTGTCCTCCAGTATTAAAGCATCCTCTTTCCCTTTTGCTTTTGCAACGACACAACCTCAGTTATATCCCCTTAAAACTATTTTTCCCTTCTATTTATTCCTTCCATCCTTTTCTCTTCTCGTTTGTGTCCTTGTTCCACTCTCAAAATATTAGTTAGAGCACATTCGCCTCCAACTATTGTTGTGTTGTCCTCGCTTTGTGTGCAGGGTCTGAGTCCTTTTGGAAGGTCCACTGCCTAGAAACAAGGTTTCGTCCAGGGTCCGTACCACAGATTCCAGCACGGTGTCTCATACTCTTTGGAGGAGGTTTTTATCCCTTTCTTGCAAAACTGCAACTTGGATAATCCTTAATTACTTCGATAATCACCCCCCATCAAATTCTCACTGACGGGGGGGAATGATGACATCTCTGAATCCTGGGTGCTATGGCACGTGCTCTGCGACCATCCGGGACATATACTCGATCGTTCTATGAAAATTCTTTTCCTCTGCGAAGAGAATATCTCTGTGTCTGTTCTTACAGCCGGAAAAGTGCTTTTGATTCTCTCACCCTCTGTCTCATAAGTTGTAGTGTTAGGAATAATTTAGTAGAACGACGATAGGCTAACCCCCCCCCCCCCAAAAAAAGTAATCAGTTATACGTGACATCGTTCTCTGCGAGTTAATCTCTATCTCGCGTGACCTAACTTTCTGCGTTCCCAGACGCTTACGGCAGAAGCGCGCCTTCACGGTCCTCACAAGCTGTTGTATCCTAACGTAGCGTAGCGGACCTGTTCTTCGGCGGTCAGATACGTCTTCTGTGTGTGTACAAACATCCCATTGGCCTCAAGTTTTTATCGTGTTCAAAATAATAGGCGGCTGCATTTTAATCCCATTGTAAGCTAACCCATACAACTAGACAACTCTCTCTCTGTACTGATATATATATATATATATGTGTGTGTGTGTGTGTGTGTGTGTAGTGAAAATGACACTTGCATCATCTGGGCTAGGACACAAGAAGATAGACTAAGTTAATGTCTACTTGCCGAATAGTGGAACTTTTTCTAAGCCTTTCTTTGACCATTTGCGAGTCAATCAATCTGTGGTATGGAACTCAAGGGCGTACCTACATGAAACTTGAGTTTTGTTAACTCTGCATCTGCAGAAATTCTACATTGGAACTCCCACTATTATAATTAATAATAGAAGTGTTGGGAATTATCGTCACGAAATGATGGCAGCTGTCTGTCATACACCTCTCTCTCTCTCTCTCTCTCTCTCTCTCTCTCTCTCTCTCTCTCCAGAAAATCTTTAAATTATTAAGAGTTTGGGCTCGCTATCATTAAATGCTTGACGGATGTAGACTGGTTGTCTTCAAAAGTTTGGCTTCAATGAACTGTTTCCTTCCTCTGAGAAATAACGGGCGTTGTAGAATTTATAGCAAGACCCGTGGAAGGTCTGGGGCTAAAGGAGCTTGGCTTACTCCCTTTGTGGAGTAAAATGCGTTAGGATATTTATTTATTTTACTTGTAGTTTTTCTAACCAATGGCTATTTCTTCAAGGAAAGAATATATCTATAAATAGTAGAAAAAAAAAGCAAAATATCATATGAATCAAACATTTGGTATACTTTGTAAATATATTATTTTGGAGATAGAATTCCACCATTGGTAAGCAAAAGTATTGGTTTGATTAACACCTGATGTATCCTTAACAACTAATAAATCTGACTTTTATATCGGAGATACTCATATTGTTAGGTATTTTACAAAAATAAAAATAAAAATAAATATATTGTTAGTCCTCTGCTTACGATTGGATCCCGTACCTACGATCTCATCATAAGTTGGAAATCAATATATGAACCATAAGGATATGTGAACAATTAACTTGCTTGAATGCTAAAATGTGTTGGTGTATTTTGGTTATTTTTTAAACTGATTTTATTTTTTGTATTATTTCACTACAAGCGATGTTATTTTTGTTAACATTAATAATTTACATTAATGAGTTAACATTAATCATCACTGTACACAACGATTTATTAACATAAATCGTTGTGTACAGTGATTCTGTGGGGCGTACATCTGGAAATGCACGAGCAAGAGATAATTCTTCAATGCTGTTGCTTTATTTATTGAATGATTCATTGGATGGAAGGTAAGTTAATCAACAACATCGTGAGTGGACTTCTTTAAACATTTGCGCATATGTCCAACTTAATGCGCACAGTTCTCCTTTTCTTTTTCTCTGCATAAATTTATCTGTAGTAAGCAACTGTACCTTGCAGTATTTTAACAGTTTTACTATCTTTCCATGTTAGGATCTAGCATTGAGTATTTCTTAAATAATATGCTTTGAAGACATCCGTAACACCTTGAACCATGAGTTGCGGCACTCAGGTGGTATTTTCTGAATGCGTTAATGAGATGGTCGTCTAAGTACCAGTGGTAGTAAGTCGAGTACTCATTGTACACTTTCTTTTTTAACTGTTTCCAGGAGTGCATGTTCCAAAGATAGATTATCTGGGGAATTGGCTTTAAAAAAGAACAAAAGCCATTTCCAGAGTTTGTCTAACTTTGGTACACATAAATAGGATTTCTTCCAGAAAAATCGACAAAAGTGCAAAAAACAGCGACCGTGGGATTCACACTATTTCAGAAATTATAAAAGGTGATGGCATCAGTTATTTGCTATGCTCTCTCCTAAGGCTTACGAAATTATTGATAGCGTTGAGCCAGCTATCAATGATAGCTGGCAGAAGGGGTTAGCCTTCGAGCACTAAACGAGTGATCCTAATGGGTAACCCTAATTATCCAAACATTCATGTGAAAGAAGGAACTCAAGGTGAAAGAGTGTTAGATTTACTCATAGAGTCAAAAGGGATCTTGGTTAAGAATATGATTATTTTGCCACTAGGTGGTGACAGTCGTCATGATGTGCTCTTTTAAGAAGTAACAATTATATTGAGTTTCCCATTAGAACAGGTTACTTGCTGAACTACAAAGCTGGAAATTATGATCAACTTAGGAGTATACTATCTTTGTCCCATGGTATCAGTTACTGAATGGTAAAATGTCAGCAATGCATGGGAATCTTTGAAAACGTGCTTCAATGAGGCAGTATCTGAATGTATCCCTAGTGTTCGAAGAATAAATAGGTTGGGAGTGAAATGGATGTCCAACCTTATTAAGCAAGAGATCCACAAGAAGAAGATGATGTGGAAAGAGTATCGTGAGAATAAGAGTGAGAGGAGTTATGAAATATTTAGAGCTCAGGCCAGAAAAGTAAACGAGTATTGTGAGAAAAGCTAAAACGGAGTATGAAAAGAAATTGGCCATGCAAGCTAAAGGCAATGCGAAAGAATTTTATCGTTATGCCGCAAGCAATAGAAAGAATGAATGTGGAAGAATAACTTTATTAAATGCAGATGGTACTCTAGTGTCAGAGTACCATCTAGAGAAGTTGGTATATTCTCTAAGCATCTTCTCTAAGCATTTAGAGAAGTTGGTAAGAACTCGCCTGCAGATACCCCACGAAAGGCTGTTGCATAAATTGAAGAATCTGGGATTGGAATATAATCTATTGACTTGGATCAGGGGATGGTTGACAGACAGCTATCAAAAAGTGGTATACAGTGGGTGTGAATCTTCCAGATTTAAGGTGACCAGTCGCGCACTTCAGGCTTTAGCCCAGTGTTTCTCAACGTGGGGAGTACGCCCCACAGGGGGCAATTTGAATATTTTTGGGGGAAATTAGAAAATGTGCATGTACATATGTATATTATACTTTTTCAGAACTTGGCTAACTATTATGCTAGGGAGGGGGGGGCATCAAAATCTTTAAGACGTTGAAGTGGGGCATGATCCAAAAATTGTTGAGAAACACTGGTTTAGTCCTTGGTCAAACAGGAGATGTGCAATTGTTTGCCAATAAGGCGATGATAAGCACGATAATTAGGAATGCTACTGATTGTACCCTAGTACAATCACTAGCATCCAGCAGTTAATAAATGATTGGAATAAGCTGGAAATTTGGGCAAGCGAAAATGGTAATCAGGTTAATGTAAGTATAAAGTTGAGATAATGAGATTTCCAGCGGTATGTTATACAGCGGGGTTATGCTACAAGAAGCCGATAAGACTAGGGATCTTGGCATAATTGTGGTATGGATTTGAAGTTCAAAGGTCATATAACAAATGCTCAAATACAACTCAGTGGACAATTGCGATGTTGAAGCAAACCTTGACATGTAAGGATAAAGAAGTAATTATCCCTCGTTATAAGGCATTGGTACGACCACACTTGGATTACTGTGCAGAGATTTGGCCTTCCGTGTTCCAATGGGGATAAAGAAGCTGTGAAAAGGATGTAAAGAAGAGTTACAAAGATTATATCTGGATTATGGGACTTAGATTAAGATTATGATGACAGATTGCAAGAATGTGGATTGCAGGCTCTGGTTAACAGGAGAAAGAGTGGTTAATCTGATATAAACTTCTGAATGGGTGCTATAGGAAATTGTCTGAAGAAATTTTTCGTTATATGGAAAGTGGGCAGAGAATACGGGGGCATCTTGATTGTAAACAAAGGAATGTAACTTTGTTTACAGTCAAGAAAGTGGTAAGAGCTAGGTTTTTCTTCCAGAGAACAGTGAGTGAGTGAGTAAAATAATGTGCCTTTAGGGATAATGAGTGCATCTAGTGGGAATGAATTTGAGATAAGGTATAACAGCTGGTTTGGGTGATTTATAGCTTTCCCCGTCGATGAGTCCTTGATTCCCTGGAGTCAAGGATGATAATATGATTATTAATGCTAGAGTTATATATAATACTGCAACCGTACCTTTTAAGAAAATTAGATTTATTTTAACGTGTTTTACTTAATTTTTACTTGAATATTTTCATAAGCCAAATGGATTACCAATCTTTATTTTTTTCAGTCGATTCAGTATTAGTCGATCTATGTAGCAGTAATTAGGATATTTTGTTTCTATTGGAAATTGAAATTATTAATCGCAGATTTCAAGAAAATCTGTTTCAAACATAAGTCCCCTTGAATGCAGTCTGTTTAAGAACACACCGCCGGCTACCCCTCCAATTTTAATATTTATGGTTAAAACAGTTTTCAAATACTTCATTTTTATTTTTTCACAGTGAAATATGATACTAATTTTGTTTCGCGTTTTTAGTACAAAAATTAGCAGAATTACTTTTGTTTAACGTATTTAGAATTCTAAAAAACATTTTGTAAATCAGACCAGTCCACACAATAATGGTGTGCTTTTTAATTTCAAACTATGTGATTGATATTATCACAAACTGATGAAGAACAGGCCTAGAAGGTGAAGGTGAGTGGTCAGTATCACGTGAAGGCTACAATTGTATGCAGTTTAGGTTTATGTAAAATATCTGTTTCAATACCTACGCCAACATAAGTGGGTATTACAACAACATAAAAAATTCTTCAAGTTTTTAATTTTATAATGTTTATTAAATTCTTGTTTATCAACTTTTAAACTTCGCGTGAATGTATGGAAGGCCTGTACATTCAGCTCAATCCACTGATCGTAGAATTTTTTGCTTTGAACTGATTTACTTGACGAGAAAGGGCAGCTTTCAGGTCTTGAGCGAGACACTCATAACTGATTGTCTTCGATATAACATCTCCAGGTTGAGTAGTCTGTTCTGGAAGGCTTTCCTGGGAGTAATCATCTTCAGGCTCTTCTGCCAGAATTCTTTTCTTACTTCGAGCTAACCCATGAGATTTAAACCAAGATTTTTCCCAGTCGTCTCCGAATAGTAAGTTCTTCATTTTTCCTGTAACCGTTGGACGTTTCTGGTCCTCATCGATCAATAAACGTTCTCTTAAGACTGCTAGTTTCTCCTTCTCAGGTTCTGACTTGGAGACTTGGTTGCTAAGATTGTTAATTGTATTAACTAAGGATGATGGTACAGGTATAAGACTCACTTCAGTAGATTTCAAAAGTTCAGCGAGCGCTGCCTCTTTTTCTTTCTCTTTTATCAGAGCCGTCTGAGTTCGAAATCGTATAGATAAACATAAAAGAACGAAAATCAGGACTAAAAAAGTTACCGTAATACCTAGAAGAAGGAAAAGCAAAACATAACTGCTCATTTGATTCCTTTTGTTTTCCTCGCGTTTTTCATGTGACGGTTTTTTAACGACACGCTCCTCCTCTGTAATCTTACTGACTATTCGCTGGTATTTTTGAGGATTCTCATTTGATCGTTCTCTACTGTCCAGTTTTCTGTCGGCCATTTTATCTATGGCAGACGTATCCCTTGATTGCTTTCCTGTCATCAGCAAAAATCGCCATAAGGTTTCTTCTAAACTTGGTTTATTGTCTTGCCTATAAGTGTAATAGTTACGTCGATAGGGATAAGGATTGTCGTAGTCTTCAACTATAAAATCGTCATAACTTGGATGATAATATCGACTAGGCAAGTAGAAACCATTCGTTAGGCAAATACAGAACAAATAACAGATGATTAGTTCTTTCAGCATTGATCTAACTAATGCTATCGAGGACTGTAATTTGCTTTATGTTGTTAGTATTATGTTTTAATCAACTGTCCTCTGTACAGTATATAGCAATAATAATAGCTTCTTTCAAATAATGCAATTGTTTTCAACACAACAATTCATTTTAACTTTCTATTGTTTCATAAACCATTCTTAGCTACGCATAGTAGTTTATATTAAATAGTTGTAACAATGGTTTTCCTACAAAACAAAGTTCTATGGATTTGGAAGTGTCAATACTTAAATAAAACACGCAATTCTTTATACTTTACTACCAGTAATATATTAAATTATATTTCAACCAGTGTTTTGAGTGACAAAGCAAGCTGTTTGAAAATTGACATTCCACGCATGCGTGCGCAACAACCCAAATTTATATCGAAAAAGTGAAATTCATAGAGGGCAGCAGCGCACTTTGCTTAAACAGAGAGTTGTAT